>NW_021822730.1:50000-107500 GCF_901001165.1 Salmo trutta
GCATTTCAATTAACAGGTGTGCCTTGCTAAAAGTACATTTTGTGGAATTGCTTTCCTTCTTAATGCGTTTGAGCCAATCGTTGTGTTGTGACAAGGTAGGGGTGGTATACAGAAGATAACCATATTGGTAAAAGACCAAATCCATTTTATATCAAGAACAGTTCAGATAAGCAAAGAGAAACGACAGTCCATCATTACTTTAAGACGTGCAGGTCAGTCAATCCGGAATATTTCAAGAACTTTGAAAGTTTCTTCAAGTGCAGTCACAAAAACCATCAAGAGCCATGATGAAACTGGCTCTCATGAGGACCACCACAGGAAAGGAGACCCAGAGTTACCTCTGCTGCAGAGGATAAGTTCATTAGAGTTACCAGCCTCATGAGGACCACCACAGGAATGGAAGACCCAGAGTTACCTCTGCTGCAGAGGATAAGTTCATTAGAGTTACCAGCCTCAGATTGCAGCCCAAATAAATGCTTCACAGAGTTCAAGTAACAGACACATCTCAACATAAACTGTTCAGAGGAGACTGCGTGAATCAGGCCTTCATGGTCCAATTGCTGCAAAGAAACCACTACTAAAGGACACCAATAAGAAGAAGAGACTTGCTTGGGCCAAGAAACACGAGCAATGGACATTAGACCAGTGGAAATCTGTCCTTTGGTCTGATGGGTCCAAATTTGATATTTTTGGTTCCAATCGCCAAATTATTTTGAGTCGCAGAGTAGGTGAACGGATGATCTCCGCATGTGTGGTTCACACCGTGAAGCTTGGAGGAGGAGGTGTGATGGTGCTTGGCTGGTGACAGTGTCGGTGATTTATTAACAATTCAAGGCACACTTAACCAGCATGGCTACCACAGCATTCTGCAGCGATACACCAACCCATCTGGTTTACGCTTAGTGGGACTATCATTTGTTTTTCAACAGGACAATGACCGAAAACACACCTCGAGGCTGTGTGAGGGCTATTTGACCAAGAAGGAGAGGGATGGAGTGCTGCATCAGATGACCTGGCCTCCACAATCACCCAACTTCAACCCAATTGAGATGGTTTGGGATGAGTTGGACCGCAGAGTGAAGGAAAAACAGACAACAAGTGCTCAGCATATGTGGGAACTCCTTCAAGATTGTTGGAAAAGCATTCCAGGTGAAGCTGGTTGAGAGAATGCCACAAGAGTGTGCAAAGCTGTCATCAAGGCAAATGGTGGCTACTTTGAAGAATCTCAAATCTGAAATATATTTTTTATTTGTTTAATACTTTTTTGGTTACTACGTGGTTCCATAGTTTTGATGTCTTCACTATTATTCTACGATGTAGAAAATAGTAAAAAATAAAGAAAAACACCGGAATGAGTAGGTGTGTCCAAACTTTCGACTGGTACTGTATGTTTCCCTTTGAATTGAATAGAAAATGAGAAGAGAGACAGAGATAACGAGATAACGAGATGAGAGAGACACCATCTCATCTCGGTTCCCATAAAGTAATATGAAGGTGTGGAGGGGAAGATGCTCAACCACCACACGGTGGAATAAACTGTACTTTGGCTTGGCATGGTCTAGAAGATGCTCAACCACCACACGGTGGAATAAACTGCACTTTGGCTTGGCATGGTCTAGAAGATGCTCAACCACCACACGGTGGAATAAACTGTACTTTGGCTTGGCATGGTCTAGAAGATGCTCAACCACCACACGGTGGAATAAACTGTACTTTGGCTTGGCATGGTCTAGAAGATGCTCAACCACCACATGGTGGAATAAACTGTACTTTGGCTTGGCATGGTCTAGAAGATGCTCAACCACCACACGGTGGAATAAACTGTACTTTGGCTTGGCATGGTCTAGAAGATGCTCAACCACCACACGGTGGAATAAACTGTACTTTGGCTTGGCATGGTCTAGAAGATGCTCAACCCCCACACGGTGGAATAAACTGTACTTTGGCTTGGCATGGTCTAGAAGATGCTCAACCACCACACGGTGGAATAAACTGTACTTTGGCTTGGCATGGTCTAGAAGATGCTCAACCACCACATGGTGGAATAAACTGTACTTTGGCTTGGCATGGTCTAGAAGATGCTCAACCACCACACGGTGGAATAAACTGTACTTTGGCTTGGCATGGTCTAGAAGATGCTCAACCACCACACGGTGGAATAAACTGTACTTTGGCTTGGCATGGTCTAGAAGATGCTCAACCCCCACACGGTGGAATAAACTGTACTTTGGCTTGGCATGGTCTAGAAGATGCTCAACCACCACATGGTGGAATAAACTGTACTTTGGCTTGGCATGGTCTAGAAGATGCTCAACCACCACACGGTGGAATAAACTGTACTTTGGCTTGGCTTGGTCTAGAAGATGCTCAACCCCCACACGGTGGAATAAACTGTACTTTGGCTTGGCATGGTCTAGAAGATGCTCAACCCCCACACGGTGGAATAAACTGTACTTTGGCTTGGCATGGTCTAGAACCACTAGCCAGACGCAAGAGGTTAGGGTCGCCTGGATCTGTGACAGACTGCCAACCAAGGCCCTGGGACATCACAGCTATGCAGCCAGGCCACTGGACCAGAAATGTCACCCCCATTCCCTATATAGTGCACTAGCTATGGGTCCTGGTCAAAAGTAGTGCACTATTTAGGGAATAGAGTGCTATTTGGAATGTAACAGTGTTCTCGGATATTCATAGACCCCTTGGCTTGCCACCGCCGTGCCAAATATTCAGCTCATTTGTAGATTATAGCCAACAGTAGGTTCTTCCAATCAGAGTCCCTCTCTGAATACAAAGACCAGGAAGACATAACCACAAGGCTCTGAGTCAGGCTGCAGTCCAAAGACCAGGAAGACACAACCACAAGGCTCTGAGT
The DNA here is from genome assembly GCF_901001165.1 of Salmo trutta. NCBI lineage: Eukaryota > Metazoa > Chordata > Actinopteri > Salmoniformes > Salmonidae > Salmo > Salmo trutta. The sequence goes on from NW_021822730.1 coordinate 52,873, forward strand.
CAGGCTGCTGTCCAAAGACCAGGAAGACACAACCACAAGGCTCTGAGTCAGGCTGCAGTCCAAAGACCAGGAACACACAACCACAAGGCTCTGAGTCAGGCTGCTGTCCAAAGACCAGGAAGACACAACCACAAGGCTCTGAGTCAGGCTGCTGTCTAAAGACCAGGAAGACACAACCACAAGGCTCTGAGTCAGGCTGCTGTCCAAAGACCAGGAAGACACAACCACAAGGCTCTGAGTCAGGCTGCTGTCTAAAGACCAGGAAGACACAACCACAAGGCTCTGAGTCAGGCTGCTGTCCAAAGACCAGGAAGACACAACCACAAGGCTCTGAGTCAGGCTGCTGTCCAAAGACCAGGAAGACACAACCACAAGGCTCTGAGTCAGGCTGCTGTCCAAAGACCAGGAAGACACAACCACAAGGCTCTGAGTCAGGCTGCAGTCCAAATGGAACCCTGTTCCCTTTATAGTTCACTACTATTAACCAGGGCCCAATAGGGTTCTGGTCAAAAGTAGTGCACTATATCTGGAATAGGATGCCATTTTGTGATGCAAACTTCAGTCGTTCCATGACCACAACAACCCTCACGCCTCTTGCCAGACAGAATTCCTCTCATATTTCACAGATAAACACTGCTTTTCTCTCTCTCTCTCTCTCTCTCTCTCTCTCTCTCTCTCTCTCTCTCTCTCTCTCTCTCTCTCTCTCTCTGTGTCTCTCTCTCTCTCTCTGTGTGTCTCTCTCTCTCTGTGTCTCTCTCTCTCTCTCTCTCTCTGCCTCCATGCACCCGGTCCAACGGATGCACACATGAAATAGCACGCTGACTGTGGTTTAGGTCAAGCAGCCCAGCTTCAAAACCACAACTGAAGGAAAACAAATTTGTCCTGTTCTAAGAGAATGTATAATTCATAAAGTAAAAGTGATCGTATGGCTACCCCCCCAGTCTTTTATAAAACAGGCTCAGACTGTTTCCACCTCCAAGGACCAGCTCTCATTGGGTCAAGGCCTCAGTGGACCAGCTCTCATTGGGCCAAGGCCTCAGTGGACCAGCTCTCATTGGGTCATGGCCTCAGTGGACCAGCTCTCATTGGGCCATGGCCTCAGTGGACCAGCTCTCATTGGGTCATGGCCTCAGTGGACCAGCTCTCATTGGGTCAAGGCCTCAGTGGACCAGCTCTCATTGGGTCATGGCCTCAGTGGACCAGCTCTCATTGGGCCACGGCCTCAGTGGACCAGCTCTCATTGGGTCATGGCCTCAGTGGACCAGCTCTCATTGGGTCAAGGCCTCAGTGGACCAGCTCTCATTGGGCCATGGCCTCAGTGGACCAGCTCTCATTGGGTCATGGCCTCAGTGGACCAGCTCTCATTGGGTCATGGCCTCAGTGGACCAGCTCTCATTGGGTCATGGCCTCAGTGGACCAGCTCTCATTGGGCCATGGCCTCAGTGGACCAGCTCTCATTGGGCCTCAGTGGACCAGCTCTCATTGGGTCATGGCCTCAGTGGACCAGCTCTCATTGGGCCATGGCCTCAGTGGACCAGCTCTCATTGGGTCATGGCCTCAGTGGACCAGCTCTCATTGGGTCAAGGCCTCAGTGGACCAGCTCTCATTGGGTCATGGCCTCAGTGGACCAGCTCTCATTGGGTCATGGCCTCAGTGGACCAGCTCTCATTGGGTCATGGCCTCAGTGGACCAGCTCTCATTGGGCCATGGCCTCAGTGGACCAGCTCTCATTGGGTCATGGCCTCAGTGGACCAGCTCTCATTGGGTCATGGCCTCAGTGGACCAGCTCTCATTGGGCCATGGCCTCAGTGGACCAGCTCTCATTGGGCCTCAGTGGACCAGATCAGTGGATAACATGTTGCTAAGATTATATAGTATTGAGTATTGACAGAAAAACAGCAGGTTGCCTGCCATCTCTTAATCAGAGTTTTAATAAAGCTGCCCAATTCTGCTGCACTAACTGTGTTTGAGAGAGAGAGAGAGAATTACAGATGCTCCAATATCATATCAATAGGTTAGCATGTTTTAGCGGTATGATATAAAATGCTAACCTCCCTGGTTATGGTAATAGGTTAGCATGTTTTAGCGGTATGATATAAAATGCTAACCTCCCTGGTTATGGTAATAGGGAGAGGTTAGCATGTTTTAGGGGGTATGATATAAAATGCTAACCTCCCTGGTTATTGTAATGGTGAGAGGTTAGCATGTTTTGAGGGTATGATCTTTGTAAATCTGTAACTTTCTCACTGATCATTATTCATGATTAATTCACGATTATCCGTTACAGGGCCGAATGGGACTTGTGTTTTCAGTCGTCTCGTGCTCGGATTAGTCTCCCACATTACCAATGTTCGAGCAGACACAGTGCTGTTGCCCCGAGGTCTGTGATTTCTGACACCAGGCTCTGATCAACTTAATACACTACAGGGATGTCACTAGTTATCACAACCACAAAGTCAAAATGGGCTAAATCATTCAATTTAACAAAAAAAAAAAAAAAAAATTGCTTTTTGGTCTTAAAAGTTTAGGCAATAATATTAGCAGTGTGGTTAGGGTTAAACACAGATTTTAAGAAGATTAGAAGACAGGGTTTAGCCATAATTATTTTGTGGCTGTGATAACTAGTGAGGACCACAGCATAGGAACACATCACAACCTAGTGGTAAAGACTTGATATTTAGTGATTTATAAAACTATTTCATAAACTTGATTTATGCACGACTGAACATTGTAATTACATTACTGGTAATAGACCAGTCTGTGGTTTTTAAATGAGCCTTAGAATGTCCTCTTAATGATTATGTGAGTGTATTTAAAACAGAGGATAATTAAACTGTTGTTTCCTATTGGTAATCGTCTCATCGTTAAACGAGACCAAAATGAGGTTTCAACCAAATCAAGCTGTTATAGACTGGGAACCTTCTACTTCAATAATACTAAAATACTAGATCTTAAAACTAGATAAAGTGAATCAAAAATTCAAAAAAGAATTGACAGGACATCAGAATAAGACTCCAGCTATTTTTTACTATGAACATTTTATGTAACAACTTAAAATATTCATATTGCAATAGAATCCCAAATTATATTCAGCCTGCAACCGTTTCCAGTCGGTTTTTAAAATGTTGTTCTCTTTAGCAAGTTTCCCAACAGACACTGGGATGCATTTCAAATGGTCCCGTATTTCCTACATTGATGCAATAGTTGCCCAGCTTCCATAGAGAACCATTTGAGAGGCAGCCACAGAGTGTACAGATTAATACTGACGAGACCCCTGACCGAACGGACCTTAGCAGGGGAACAGATGACTCCTAAACGATGTCACTCATAAAACGCATCGTCGCTGGAGGAAGTATAATATATCACAAATTATTTAAAAAACTGGATGGGTCGAGCATTAAAATGCTGATTGGCTGAAAGCCGTATACCACGGGTATGATAAAACATTTATTTTTTACTGTTCTAATTACGTTGGTAACCAGTTTATAATGGCAATAAGGCACCTCGGGGGTTTGTGATATATGGCCAATAAGAACAGCCCTTAGCCGTGGTATATTGGCCATATCACACCTCCTCGGGCCTTATTGCTTAATTAGAGGTCGTCTCTGAAATGGCACCCTATTTCCTTAGTAGGGCACTACTTTAGACCAGGGCCTATAGGGGAGTAGTGCACTACTTTAGACCAGGGCCTATAGGGTAGTAGTGTACTACTTTAGACCAGGGCCCATAGGGTAGTAGTGCACTACTTTAGACCAGGGTCTATAGGGTAGTAGTGTACTACTTTAGACCAGGGCCCATAGGGTAGTAGTGCACTACTTTAGATCAGGGCCTATATAGGGTAGTAGTGCACTACTTTAGACCAGGGCCTATATAGGGTAGTAGTGTACTACTTTAGACCAGGACCTATATAGGGTAGTAGTTGTACATACTGAATACTTTTCTGTATCATAAGTACAGTTGTCCACTACTGCCGTTTTGAAAAGGTTTTCTGTGGTTTGTTTCAATAACGTAACAGAACAGCAGTTCAATTCTTTCACTGAGTTTTAGTGGTATTAAAATATTTCCTTTTAAATACTTAAAATATCCTTATTGGTTATACCTGTGTCTTTCAGTAAAACCTTTTTTTTTTTTTTTGCTCATTTCACCAACAAGCAAATAAATTACTTTAACATTTAAATAAATTGTATGTTTCTTTGTTTTTAAAACAATGCTCCGTTTTAAAAAGTGAAAAAAAGTTTTGTTTAAGCGCATTATTTTTTATTTTTTTAGCTTTGCTGCAGTCGTAGTTGCCAGAATTAACAACAAAATAAATCAGCATCTCAACCGTCTTCCAACTAACCAGATGCAAGAGTTAAAAACATCCCTGGGTTTAAGGTCACCCCAAGGTGCTTTGGAGCAGCAGTGTAATAACCCTGTAACCCTTTTCAGTCCCAGCACTTCAGAAGAGAAAACCTTCAGCTTGGATGATATGCTTAGATTGACATTACTACAAAATGGCAGTACTGTGAAAAAAATAAAATATTCTCCACATACATTTTCACAGTAAATTAACTTAAAAGAGAGTACTGCTTACAATACAATAACACTCATTTGCTAAAATGTTTATAATTAGTAACACATTCCAATAGATGATAGTTCACAGCAGATGATAGTTGCTTTGTTGGTTCCAGTGTTCTAGAAGGAGTTCTAGAAGGAGTTCTAGAAGGACATGATGGTTCTCTGGATGATGTCAGCACACTCTCTGACCTCGTGGTCTTTAATGATGAGGGGAGGGGCCAGACGGATGATGTCACCGTGGGTGGGCTTGGCCAACAGTCCGTTGTCACGGAGACGGATGCACACTCTCCAGGCATCATAGTCTGAGGGGGAAGAAAAGTGTGAGCGCACACACACACACACACACACACACACACGTGTCAGGGGTCAAAGCTTCAGCCTACAGAGAAACAATTATAAAACCCAAGCAGGGCTCTAGAACAATTTATTGTTTAAAAAGTGAGGAGCACAACATCAAATTTAGGAGCACCAGATATATCTATGATATTTAAATTGATTGCGATATAGCCAATTTAAAGCTCATGTGTAAATACATTTGTTTAGTATAAAAAGCTAAACTGTTAAAATTACAAAGTCATTTGGAATATTAGGTTTTTAACATTGTGTAAAAGCACTACCTATTGAGAGGCATTACAGAAAATGATACACCGTCTCTTTAAGAGCGTTAAGTTAGTTAGTGGAGACATGCAACAGGTCAGTGAGATGTTATAATAATGATACGTTTCCTGCAATTCTACTCATTTTGCCATGTGGCGGAGAGAAATGTTTGCAGTTTTGAATCTGAAATCTAAGTGATTTCACATCAGATACAGCCATACCTTTAGTCTCCTTGATGACGATGGCATTGAGGAGGCCCTTTCCCCGGACGATGGGGACGATCTCTTTAGGAAGCTTTGACAGTTCTGACCTCAGCAACTGGCCCATCTTCTCAGCGTTCTCCGCCAGCTTCTCTTCCTCCAGAACCTGTGAGAGAGGACAACATACTGTTAGGAGGTCTGTTACTACCTCAATCAGCCTGACTAACTGGGGTCTGTATATAGCCTCTCTACTGTATATAGCCTCTCTACTGTATGTAGCCTCTCTACTGTATATAGCCTCTCTACTGTATATAGCCTCTCTACTGTATATAGCCTCTCTACTGTATATAGCCTCTCTACTGTATATAGCCCCTCTACTGTACATAGCCTCTACTGTATATAGCCCCTCTACTGTATATAGCCTCTCTACTGTACATAGCCCCTCTACTGTACATAGCCCCTCTACTGTATATAGCCCCTCTACTGTACATAGCCTCTCCTGTATATAGCCCCTCTACTGTACATAGCCTCTCTACTGTATATAGCCCCTCTACTGTACATAGCCCCTCTCCTGTATATAGCCCCTCTACTGTACATTGCCTCTCTACTGTATATAGCCTCTCTACTGTATATAGCCCCTCTACTGTACATAGCCTCTACTGTATATAGCCCCTCTACTGTATATAGCCTCTCTACTGTACATAGCCCCTCTACTGTACATAGCCCCTCTACTGTATATAGCCCCTCTACTGTACATAGCCTCTACTGTATATAGCCCCTCTACTGTACATAGCCTCTCTACTGTACATAGCCTCTCTACTGTACATAGCCTCTCTACTGTACATAGCCTCTCTACTGTACATAGCCTCTCTACTGTACATAGCCTCTCTACTGTACATAGCCTCTCTACTGTATATAGCCTCTCTACTGTACATAGCCTCTCTACTGTATATAGCCTCTCTACTGTACATAGCCTCTCTACTGTATATAGCCTCTCTACTGTATATAGCCTCTCTGTTATAGCCTCTCTACTGTATATAGCCTCTCTACTGTATATAGCCTCTCTACTGTATATAGCCTCTACTGTTATAGCCTCTCTACTGTATATATCCTCTCTACTGTATATAGCCTCTCTACTGTATGTAGCCTCTCTACTGTATGTAGCCTCTCTACTGTATGTAGCCTCTCTACTGTATATAGCCTCTCTACTGTTAGTAGCCTCTCTACTGTATATATCCTCTACTGTATATAGCCTCTCTACTGTATATAGCCTCTCTACTGTTAGTAGCCTCTCTACTGTATATATCCTCTACTGTATATAGCCTCTCTACTGTATATAGCCTCTCTACTGTTAGTAGCCTCTCTACTGTATATATCCTCTACTGTATGTAGCCTCTCTACTGTATATATCCTCTACTGTACATAGCCCCTCTACTGTATATATCCTCTACTGTACATAGCCCCTCTACTGTATATAACCTCTCTACTGTACATAGCCCCTCTACTGTATATAACCTCTCTACTGTACATAGCCCCTCTACTGTATATAACCTCTCTACTGTACATAGCCTCTACTGTATATAACCTCTCTACTGTATATAACCTCTCTACTGTACATAGCCCCTCTACTGTATATAACCTCTCTACTGTACATAGCCTCTACTGTATATAGCCTCTCTACTGTATATAACCTCTCTACTGTATATAACCTCTCTACTGTACATAGCCTCTACTGTATATAACCTCTCTACTGTATATAGCCTCTCTACTGTATATAACCTCTCTACTGTACATAGCCTCTACTGTATATAGCCTCTCTACTGTATATAGCCTCTACTGTATATAACCTCTCTACTGTACATAGCCTCTACTGTATATAGCCTCTCTACTGTATATAACCTCTCTACTGTATATAACCTCTCTACTGTATATAGCCTCTCTACTGTATATAGCCTCTACTGTACATAGCCTCTACTGTATATAGCCTCTCTACTGTATATAACCTCTCTACTGTATATAACCTCTCTACTGTATATAGCCTCTCTACTGTATATAGCCTCTACTGTATATAGCCTCTCTACTGTATATAGCCTCTCTACTGTATATAGCCTCTACTGTATATAGCCTCTCTACTGTATATAGCCTCTCTACTGTATATAGCCTCTCTACTGTATATAGCCTCGCTACTGTATATAGCCTCTCTACTGTATATAGCCTCTCTACTGTATGTAGCCTCTCTACTGTATATAGCCTCTCTACTGTGTATAGCCTCGCTACTGTATATAGCCTCTCTACTGTATATAGCCTCTCTACTGTATATAACCTCTACTGTATATAGCCTCTCTACTGTATATAGCCTCTCTACTGTATATAGCCTCTCTACTGTATATAGCCTCTCTACTGTATATAGCCTCGCTACTGTATATAGCCTCTCTACTGTATATAGCCTCTCTACTGTATATAGCCTCTACTGTATATAGCCTCTCTACTGTATATAGCCTCTACTGTATATAGCCTCTCTACTGTATATAGCCTCTCTACTGTATATAGCCTCTCTACTGTATATAGCCTGTCTTTTTATTGTTCACCTAATACCTTTTTTGCACTATTGGTTAGAACCTGTATTCAGCATTTCACTGTGAGGTCTACTACACCTGTTGTATTCAGCATTTCACTGTGAGGTCTACTACACCTGTTGTATTCAGCATTTCACTGTAAGGTCTACTACACCTGTTGTATTCAGCATTTCACTGTGAGGTCTACTACACCTGTTGTATTCAGCATTTCACTGTGAGGTCTACTACACCTGTTGTATTCAGCATTTAACTGTGAGGTCTACTACACCTGTTGTATTCAGCATTTCACTGTGAGGTCTACTACACCTGTTGTATTCAACATTTCACTGTGAGGTCTACTACACCTGTTGTATTCAGCATTTCACTGTGAGGTCTACTACACCTGTTGTATTCAGCATTTAACTGTGAGGTCTACTACACCTGTTGTATTCAGCATTTCACTGTAAGGTCTACTACACCTGTTGTATTCAGCATTTCACTGTGAGGTCTACTACACCTGTTGTATTCAGCATTTCACTGTGAGGTCTACTACACCTGTTGTATTCAGCATTTCACTGTGAGGTCTACTACACCTGTTGTATTCAGCATTTCACTGTAAGGTCTACTACACCTGTTGTATTCAGCATTTCACTGTGAGGTCTACTACACCTGTTGTATTCAGCATTTCACTGTGAGGTCTACTACACCTGTTGTATTCAGCATTTCACTGTAAGGTCTACTACACCTGTTGTATTCAGCATTTCACTGTGAGGTCTACTACACCTGTTGTATTCAGCATTTCACTGTGAGGTCTACTACACCTGTTGTATTCAGCATTTCACTGTGAGGTCTACTACACCTGTTGTATTCAGCATTTCACTGTGAGGTCTACTACACCTGTTGTATTCAGCATTTCACTGTAAGGTCTACTACACCTGTTGTATTCAGCATTTCACTGTGAGGTCTACTACACCTGTTGTATTCAGCATTTCACTGTGAGGTCTACTACACCTGTTGTATTCAGCATTTCACTGTGAGGTCTACTACACCTGTTGTATTCAGCATTTCACTGTGAGGTCTACTACACCTGTTGTATTCAGCATTTCACTGTGAGGTCTACTACACCTGTTGTATTCAGCATTTCACTGTGAGGTCTACTACACCTGTTGTATTCAGCATTTCACTGTGAGGTCTACTACACCTGTTGTATTCAGCATTTCACTGTAAGGTCTACTACACCTGTTGTATTCAGCATTTCACTGTGAGGTCTACTACACCTGTTGTATTCAGCATTTCACTGTGAGGTCTACTACACCTGTGTATTCAGCATTTCACTGTGAGGTCTACTACACCTGTTGTATTCAGCATTTCACTGTGAGGTCTACTACACCTGTTGTATTCAGCATTTCACTGTAAGGTCTACTACACCTGTTGTATTCAGCATTTCACTGTGAGGTCTACTACACCTGTTGTATTCAGCATTTCACTGTGAGGTCTACTACACCTGTTGTATTCAGCATTTCACTGTAAGGTCTACTACACCTGTTGTATTCAGCATTTCACTGTGAGGTCTACTACACCTGTTGTATTCAGCATTTCACTGTAAGGTCTACTACACCTGTTGTATTCAGCATTTCACTGTGAGGTCTACTACACCTGTTGTATTCAGCATTTCACTGTGAGGTCTACTACACCTGTTGTATTCAACATTTCACTGTAAGGTCTACTACACCTGTTGTATTCAACATTTCACTGTAAGGTCTACTACACCTGTTGTATTCAACATTTCACTGTGAGGTCTACTACACCTGTTGTATTCAGCATTTCACTGTGAGGTCTACTACACCTGTTGTATTCAGCATTTCACTGTAAGGTCTACTACACCTGTTGTATTCAACATTTCACTGTGAGGTCTACACCTGTTGTATTCAACATTTCACTGTGAGGTCTACTACACCTGTTGTATTCAGCATTTCACTGTGAGGTCTACTACACCTGTTGTATTCAGCATTTCACTGTAAGGTCTACTACACCTGTTGTATTCAACATTTCACTGTGAGGTCTACACCTGTTGTATTCAGCATTTCACTGTGAGGTCTACTACACCTGTTGTATTCAGCATTTCACTGTGAGGTCTACTACACCTGTTGTATTCAACATTTCACTGTGAGGTCTACACCTGTTGTATTCAACATTTCACTGTGAGGTCTACACCTGTTGTATTCAGCATTTCACTGTGAGGTCTACTACACCTGTTGTATTCAGCATTTCACTGTGAGGTCTACTACACCTGTTGTATTCAGCATTTCACTGTGAGGTCTACTACACCTGTTGTATTCAGCATTTCACTGTGAGGTCTACTACACCTGTTGTATTCAGCATTTCACTGTAAGGTCTACACCTGTTGTATTCAGCATTTAACTGTAAGGTCTACTACACCTGTTGTATTCAGCATTTCACTGTAAGGTCTACTACACCTGTTGTATTCAGCATTTCACTGTGAGGTCTACTACACCTGTTGTATTCAGCATTTCACTGTGAGGTCTACTACACCTGTTGTATTCAGCATTTCACTGTGAGGTCTACTACACCTGTTGTATTCAGCATTTCACTGTGAGGTCTACTACACCTGTTGTATTCAGCATTTCACTGTAAGGTCTACTACACCTGTTGTATTCAGCATTTCACTGTAAGGTCTACTACACCTGTTGTATTCAGCATTTAACTGTAAGGTCTACTACACCTGTTGTATTCAGCATTTCACTGTAAGGTCTACTACACCTGTTGTATTCAGCATTTCACTGTGAGGTCTACTACACCTGTTGTATTCAGCATTTCACTGTGAGGTCTACTACACCTGTTGTATTCAGCATTTCACTGTAAGGTCTACTACACCTGTTGTATTCAGCATTTCACTGTGAGGTCTACTACACCTGTTGTATTCAGCATTTCACTGTGAGGTCTACTACACCTGTTGTATTCAGCATTTCACTGTAAGGTCTACTACACCTGTTGTATTCAGCATTTCACTGTGAGGTCTACTACACCTGTTGTATTCAGCATTTCACTGTAAGGTCTACTACACCTGTTGTATTCAGCATTTCACTGTGAGGTCTACTACACCTGTTGTATTCAGCATTTCACTGTGAGGTCTACTACACCTGTTGTATTCAACATTTCACTGTAAGGTCTACTACACCTGTTGTATTCAACATTTCACTGTGAGGTCTACTACACCTGTTGTATTCAACATTTCACTGTAAGGTCTACTACACCTGTTGTATTCAACATTTCACTGTGAGGTCTACTACACCTGTTGTATTCAGCATTTCACTGTGAGGTCTACTACACCTGTTGTATTCAGCATTTCACTGTAAGGTCTACTACACCTGTTGTATTCAACATTTCACTGTGAGGTCTACACCTGTTGTATTCAACATTTCACTGTGAGGTCTACTACACCTGTTGTATTCAGCATTTCACTGTGAGGTCTACTACACCTGTTGTATTCAGCATTTCACTGTAAGGTCTACTACACCTGTTGTATTCAACATTTCACTGTGAGGTCTACACCTGTTGTATTCAGCATTTCACTGTGAGGTCTACTACACCTGTTGTATTCAGCATTTCACTGTGAGGTCTACTACACCTGTTGTATTCAACATTTCACTGTGAGGTCTACACCTGTTGTATTCAACATTTCACTGTGAGGTCTACACCTGTTGTATTCAGCATTTCACTGTGAGGTCTACTACACCTGTTGTATTCAGCATTTCACTGTGAGGTCTACTACACCTGTTGTATTCAGCATTTCACTGTGAGGTCTACTACACCTGTTGTATTCAGCATTTCACTGTGAGGTCTACTACACCTGTTGTATTCAGCATTTCACTGTAAGGTCTACACCTGTTGTATTCAGCATTTAACTGTAAGGTCTACTACACCTGTTGTATTCAGCATTTCACTGTAAGGTCTACTACACCTGTTGTATTCAGCATTTCACTGTGAGGTCTACTACACCTGTTGTATTCAGCATTTCACTGTGAGGTCTACTACACCTGTTGTATTCAGCATTTCACTGTAAGGTCTACTACACCTGTTGTATTCAGCATTTCACTGTAAGGTCTACTACACCTGTTGTATTCAGCATTTAACTGTAAGGTCTACTACACCTGTTGTATTCAGCATTTCACTGTAAGGTCTACTACACCTGTTGTATTCAGCATTTCACTGTAAGGTCTACTACACCTGTTGTATTCAGCATTTCACTGTGAGGTCTACTACACCTGTTGTATTCAGCATTTAACTGTAAGGTCTACTACACCTGTTGTATTCAGCATTTCACTGTGAGGTCTACTACACCTGTTGTATTCAGCATTTCACTGTGAGGTCTACTACACCTGTTGTATTCAGCATTTCACTGTAAGGTCTACTACACCTGTTGTATTCAGCATTTAACTGTAAGGTCTACTACACCTGTTGTATTCAGCATTTCACTGTAAGGTCTACTACACCTGTTGTATTCAACATTTCACTGTAAGGTCTACTACACCTGTTGTATTCAACATTTCACTGTGAGGTCTACTACACCTGTTGTATTCAACATTTCACTGTAAGGTCTACTACACCTGTTGTATTCAACATTTCACTGTGAGGTCTACTACACCTGTTGTATTCAGCATTTCACTGTGAGGTCTACTACACCTGTTGTATTCAGCATTTCACTGTAAGGTCTACTACACCTGTTGTATTCAACATTTCACTGTGAGGTCTACACCTGTTGTATTCAACATTTCACTGTGAGGTCTACTACACCTGTTGTATTCAGCATTTCACTGTGAGGTCTACTACACCTGTTGTATTCAGCATTTCACTGTAAGGTCTACTACACCTGTTGTATTCAACATTTCACTGTGAGGTCTACACCTGTTGTATTCAGCATTTCACTGTGAGGTCTACTACACCTGTTGTATTCAGCATTTCACTGTGAGGTCTACTACACCTGTTGTATTCAACATTTCACTGTGAGGTCTACACCTGTTGTATTCAACATTTCACTGTGAGGTCTACACCTGTTGTATTCAGCATTTCACTGTGAGGTCTACTACACCTGTTGTATTCAGCATTTCACTGTGAGGTCTACTACACCTGTTGTATTCAGCATTTCACTGTGAGGTCTACTACACCTGTTGTATTCAGCATTTCACTGTGAGGTCTACTACACCTGTTGTATTCAGCATTTCACTGTAAGGTCTACACCTGTTGTATTCAGCATTTAACTGTAAGGTCTACTACACCTGTTGTATTCAGCATTTCACTGTAAGGTCTACTACACCTGTTGTATTCAGCATTTCACTGTGAGGTCTACTACACCTGTTGTATTCAGCATTTCACTGTGAGGTCTACTACACCTGTTGTATTCAGCATTTCACTGTGAGGTCTACTACACCTGTTGTATTCAGCATTTCACTGTGAGGTCTACTACACCTGTTGTATTCAGCATTTCACTGTAAGGTCTACTACACCTGTTGTATTCAGCATTTCACTGTAAGGTCTACTACACCTGTTGTATTCAGCATTTAACTGTAAGGTCTACTACACCTGTTGTATTCAGCATTTCACTGTAAGGTCTACTACACCTGTTGTATTCAGCATTTCACTGTAAGGTCTACTACACCTGTTGTATTCAGCATTTCACTGTGAGGTCTACTACACCTGTTGTATTCAGCATTTAACTGTAAGGTCTACTACACCTGTTGTATTCAGCATTTCACTGTGAGGTCTACTACACCTGTTGTATTCAGCATTTCACTGTGAGGTCTACTACACCTGTTGTATTCAGCATTTCACTGTAAGGTCTACTACACCTGTTGTATTCAGCATTTAACTGTAAGGTCTACTACACCTGTTGTATTCAGCATTTCACTGTAAGGTCTACTACACCTGTTGTATTCAGCATTTCACTGTGAGGTCTACTACACCTGTTGTATTCAGCATTTCACTGTGAGGTCTACTACACCTGTTGTATTCAGCATTTAACTGTAAGGTCTACTACACCTGTTGTATTCGGCGCACGTGACAAATAAACTTTGATTTGATTTTAATGTTCTATTGCAGCCAGTACTTATGTTAACTACATATTCAGTGACCCAACACAGTGAACTAGTGTAGCACAACACAATAAACAGTACCATGCGCAGCCAACAAATCTAATTTATAGTTGTGTACACCAGTATATCTTAGTCCATATTGGAGGGTTTAATGAGAGATCACTTCGTGTGAAAGCAGCGGTTGATCCGCGGTCTGTTAGCAATCACTCAGAGGAGATAGGAGCCCAAGTTCTGTGTTCAGAGCAGATAGGATGGTCCCACCCACTGCTTTGAAGTACTCTCAGCTGTCTGATGCTCTGGGGAGTATCCCGTCTTACTAAACCAGCTGTCTGTTGCACTGGGGAGTATCCCGTCTTACTAAACCAGCTGTCTGTTGCTCTGGGGAGTATCCCGTCTTACTAAACCAGCTGTCTGTTGCACTGGGGAGTATCCCGTCTTACTAAACCAGCTGTCTGTTGCACTGGGGAGTATCCCGTCTTACTAAACCAGCTGTCTGTTGCTCTGGGGAGTATCCCGTCTTACTAAACCAGCTGTCTGTTGCACTGGGGAGTATCCCGTCTACTAAACCAGCTGTCTGTTGATCTGGGGAGTATCCCATCTTACTAAACCAGCTGTCTGTTGCTCTGGGGAGTATCCCGTCTTACTAAACCAGCTGTCTGTTGCACTGGGGAGTATCCCGTCTTACTAAACCAGCTGCCTGATGCTCTGGGGAGTATCCCGTCTTACTAAACCAGCTGTCTGTTGATCTGGGGAGTATCCCGCCTTACTAAACCAGCTGTCTGTTGCTCTGGGGAGTATCCCGTCTTACTAAACCAGCTGTCTGTTGATCTGGGGAGTATCCCGTCTTACTAAACCAGCTGTCTGATGCTCTGGGGAGTATCCCGTCTTACTAAACCAGCTGTCTGTTGCTCTGGGGAGTATCCCGTCTACTAAACCAGCTGTCTGTTGCTCTGGGGAGTATCCCCAGAACAAATAACTAACTAGCTGAATCTGTCCATAGCCAAATAACTAACTAGCTGAATCTGTCCATAGCCAAATAACTAGCTAGCTAACTAGCATCATCTATCCATAGCCAAATAACTAACTAGCTGAATCTATCCATAGCCAAGTAACTAACTAGCTAACTAACTAGCTGAATCTATCCATAGCCAAATAACTAACTAGCTAACTAACTAAATAAATAAAAGCTAGCTACCACTTACCTCTAGAGCTGCCATGGCAACGCCACAGGCCAGAGGGTTTCCTCCGTAGGTAGAGCCGTGCTCTCCAGGCTTGATGGTCAGCATCACCTCATCATCACACAGCACCGCAGATACCTGGCAGGACAAGGTTTATATCAGAGACTGACATGACCCAGTCACAACATGACCCAGTCCCATCAGTCCCCACATGACCCAGTCCCCACATGACCCAGTCACAACATGACCCAGCACCCACATGACCCAGTCCCCACATGACCCAACATGACCCAGTCCCCACATGACCCAGTCCAGACATGACCCAGCATGACCCAGTCCCCACATGACCCAGTCCCCACATGACCCAGTCCCCACATGACCCAGTCCCAACATGACCCAGTCCCAACATGACCCAACATGACCCAGTCCCAACAGTCCCCACATGACCCAGCATGACCCAGTCCCAACATGACCCAGTCCCATCAGTCCCAACATGACCCAGTCCCCACATGACCCAGTCCCAACATGACCCAGTCCCAACAGTCCCCACATGACCCAGCATGACCCAGTCCCCACATGACCCAGTCCCCACATGACCCAGTCCCCACATGACCCAGTCCCCACATGACCCAGTCCCAACATGACCCAGTCCCAACAGTCCCAACATGACCCAGTCCCAACAGTCCCCACATGACCCAGCATGACCCAGTCCCCACATGACCCAGTCCCAACATGACCCAGTCCCAACAGTCCCAACATGACCCAGTCCCAACATGACCCAGTCCCATCAGTCACAACATGACCCAGTCCCAACATGACCCAGTCCCAACATGACCCAGTCCCAACAGTCCCAACATGACCCAGTCCCAACATGACCCAGTCCCAACATGACCCAGTCCCAACATGACCCAGTCCCAACATGACCCAGTCCCATCAGTCACAACATGACCCAGTCCCAACATGACCCAGTCCCAACATGACCCAGTCCCAACAGTCCCAACATGACCCAGTCCCAACAGTCCCAACATGACCCAGTCCCAACATGACCCAGTCCCAACATGACCCAGTCCCAACAGTCCCAACATGACCCAGTCCCAACATGACCCAGTCCCATCATGACCCAGTCCCATCATGACCCAGTCCCATCAGTCCCAACATGCTGAATAAGCAGTGAGTCAGTCACAAAAGGAATTGAATTAAACAATGAATATTCATATATTCATGCGACCCATCCCATACTAAATTATTAGACGCCATTTTTCATTCAGTAAATCAAAATGAGGAGTACAACATGGCAGAGAAAGTAGTGTAACAGCGTTGTGTTACTCACAGGGTAGACTCCTCCTGACAGAGCCTTTCCCAGGATCACGATGTCCGGCCGTACTTCCTCATGGTCCACGGCCAGCCGTCTGCCCGTACGGGCCAGTCCAGTCTGCACCTCATCAGCTATGAACAGCACCTAGACATGGAACGGAGAGATATTAGTAGAGTCTATGTATGACTGGATCTCTACACTACAGACAGCGCCAGTCCAGTCTGTACCTCATCAGCTATGAACAGCACCTAGACATGGAACAGAGATATTAGTAGAGTCTATGTATGACTGGATCTCTACATTACAGACAGCGCCAGTCCAGTCTGTACCTCATCAGCTATGAACAGCACCTAGACATGGAACGGAGAGATATTAGTAGAGTCTATGTATGACTGGATCTCTACACTACAGACAGCGCCAGTCCAGTCTGCACCTCATCAGCTATGAACAGCACCTAGACATGGAACGGAGAGATATTAGTAGAGTCTATGTATGACTGGATCTCTACACTACAGACAGCGCCAGTCCAGTCTGCACCTCATCAGCTATGAACAGCACCTAGACATGGAACAGAGATATTAGTAGAGTCTATGTATGACTGGATCTCTACACTACAGACAGCGCCAGTCCAGTCTGTACCTCATCAGCTATGAACAGCACCTAGACATGGAACGGAGAGATATTAGTAGAGTCTATGTATGACTGGATCTCTACACTACAGACAGCTCCAGTCCAGTCTGTACCTCATCAGCTATGAACAGCACCTAGACATGGAACAGAGATATTAGTAGAGTCTATGTATGACTGGATCTCTACACTACAGACAGCGCCAGTCCAGTCTGTACCTCATCAGCTATGAACAGCACCTAGACATGGAACAGAGATATTAGTAGAGTCTATGTATGACTGGATCTCTACATTACAGACAGCGCCAGTCCAGTCTGCACCTCATCAGCTATGAACAGCACCTAGACATGGAACGGAGAGATATTAGTAGAGTCTATGTATGACTGGATCTCTACACTACAGACAGCGCCAGTCCAGTCTGCACCTCATCAGCTATGAACAGCACCTAGACACCATGCAGCAGGAAATATCAATCACATTTCATTTATAAAGCTCTTTTTATAAAAAACAACAGTTGCCACAAAGTGATTTATAATAACCTGGTCTCTAGACCCAAGCACAGGGAAGCACAGATACAAGGAAAAAGCTACATCAGTATTTTATTTTACAAAAAAAAAAATTGGACAGATGGAACAATCAACCAAAAGTGAGGGGTGGAAAAAGTGTCCGTTTCCAAAGACAAAAGATCAACCGTTGATTCTCAAGGCTTAACAGTACAGTGTGTGTGTTGGTGTGTTAACGCTGAAAACGTCTGGTACTCACGTTGTTCTGAGTGCAGAGCTGTCTGACAGTAGTGAGGTACCCAGCATCAGGAACTACCACACCAGCCTCTCCCTGGATGGGCTCCACCATGAAGGCTGCTACGTTCGGGTCCTGAAGAGCTTTCTGGAACAACCAGCAGCACACAGGCAGCGATAAACACATAACTAGTTACCCATGATCATCTCATCAATGGATTCACAAGGCTGGAGACACTCCCGTCGCTGTGTGTGTGTATGTATGTATGTATGTATGTATGTACGCACGCACGCGCACACACACACACACACACATACATACATACATATATACATATATATATATATATACACACACACACACATACACAATATAGAAGGACCATTTCCCCAGACCTAGACTTTGTCTGGACTAAGCATCCTTCAAAACAGGACTAGGCCTGATCTGGCTCCAGGAAACCTGGCCTGTAGAGTAGTAACATTAAGGTTCAGTATTATAGAGGGTGTAGTCACGTCAGTCCCGTACCTCCAGAGCAGGGATATCGTTGTAAGGGATGAGGTCAAAGCCGGGCATGAAGGGACCGAAGCCCTCGTAACTGCTAGGATCTGTAGAGCTAGAGATGGCCGCCATGGTTCGTCCCCAGAAGTTGCCGTCTACAGAGGAGAAGGTTAGCCACGTTACAATTAGTATCTTCTATGGTGTTCATCACACAAGTCAGGTCATATCAGACCTCCTATCCTTCTTCTATGGTGTTCATCACACAATTCAGGTCATATCAGACCTCCTATCCTTCTTCTATGGTGTTCATCACACAATTCAGGTCATATCAGACCTCCTATCCTGTGTTCATGGGCAGTACATATCAGACCTCCTATCCTGTGTTCATGGGCAGTACATATCAGACCTCCTATCCTGTGTTCATGGGCAGTACATATCAGACCTCCTATCCTTCTTCTATGGTGTTCATCACACAATTCAGGTTATATCAGACCTATCCTTCTTCTATGGTGTTCATCACACAAGTCAGAGTTCCAATGCATTCCTGCCACGTGAGGGAACTAAATGAACTCGAATACGATTACAGGAAATATGGAATTCAATAACATTGTAACAAATATAGCTGCAAGCAGCCATGACGGGGTTCAAGCCCTATGGCGCCACCGTAGCAATGATTGTACTGCACTAGAGAAAGTGTATTACAGGAATGCACAGGTAGGATAGACAGGGACAAACACCCTGTATCTCAGGACATGATGGGAAACCCCCCCCCCCAAAAAAAAAGATGCTGTATATTGACTTACTTGCAAAGATAATTTTCGCCTGATTCTTGGGAACGCCCTTGACGGTGTAGGCCCACTTACGGGCCAGCTTACAGGCCGTCTCTCCTCCCTCCACACCTGGTCCACAAAAATGTGAAAGAACATTAGTTACGTCACTACTATACTTAGAATTGACATG
This sequence comes from Salmo trutta, assembly GCF_901001165.1. Taxonomy (NCBI): domain Eukaryota; kingdom Metazoa; phylum Chordata; class Actinopteri; order Salmoniformes; family Salmonidae; genus Salmo; species Salmo trutta. Next base: position 72,208 of record NW_021822730.1, read on the forward strand.
TTGTGTACCACGGACCGCCGCAGCAGATGTCAGACAGCTAGCGAGCAGTCTCTCCATCCTCCACACCTTGTCGAGGGGAGAGATGTCGTTCTCAGGACGCACTGGAAGTCATGTTGAGTCATGGAACTGGTCCTGAACACCAGATATCAGGCCTCCTAACCTGTGTTCATGGGCAGGTCTGATCAGGCCTCCTAACCTGTGTTCACGGGCAGTACATATCAGACCTCATCATATCAGACCTCCTAACCTGTGTTCACGGGCAGGTCTGATCAGGCCTCCTAACCTGTGTTCACGGGCAGGTCTGATCAGGCCTCCTAACCTGTGTTCACGGGCAGGTCTGATCAGGCCTCCTAACCTGTGTTCATGGGCAGGTCATATCAGGCCTCCTAACCTGTGTTCACGGGCAGGTCTGATCAGGCCTCCTAACCTGTGTTCATGGGCAGGTCTGATCAGGCCTCCTAACCTGTGTTCATGGGCAGTACATATCAGGCCTCCTAACCTGTGTTCATGGGCAGGTCATATCAGACCTAACCTGTGTTCATGGGCAGTACATATCAGGCCTCCTAACCTGTGTTCATGGGCAGGTCTGATCAGGCCTCCTAACCTGTGTTCATGGGCAGGTCTGATCAGGCCTCCTAACCTGTGTTCAGGGGCAGTACATATCAGACCTCCTAACCTGTGTTCATGGGCAGATCTGATCAGGCCTCCTAACCTGTGTTCACGGGCAGTACATATCAGGCCTCCTAACCTGTGTTCACGGGCAGTACATATCAGGCCTCCTAACCTGTGTTCACGGGCAGGTCTGATCAGGCCTCCTAACCTGTGTTCACGGGCAGGTCTGATCAGGCCTCCTAACCTGTGTTCATGGGCAGGTCTGATCAGGCCTCCTAACCTGTGTTCATGGGCAGTACATATCAGGCCTCCTAACCTGTGTTCATGGGCAGGTCATATCAGACCTAACCTGTGTTCATGGGCAGTACATATCAGGCCTCCTAACCTGTGTTCATGGGCAGGTCTGATCAGGCCTCCTAACCTGTGTTCATGGGCAGGTCTGATCAGGCCTCCTAACCTGTGTTCATGGGCAGTACATATCAGACCTCCTAACCTGTGTTCATGGGCAGGTCTGATCAGGCCTCCTAACCTGTGTTCAGGGGCAGGTCTGATCAGGCCTCCTAACCTGTGTTCAGGGGCAGTACATATCAGACCTCCTAACCTGTGTTCATGGGCAGATCTGATCAGGCCTCCTAACCTGTGTTCACGGGCAGTACATATCAGGCCTCCTAACCTGTGTTCACGGGCAGGTCTGATCAGGCCTCCTAACCTGTGTTCATGGGCAGGTCGGATCAGGCCTCCTAACCTGTGTTCATGGGCAGTACATATCAGACCTCCTAACCTGTGTTCATGGGCAGGTCTGATCAGGCCTCCTAACCTGTGTTCAGGGGCAGGTCTGATCAGGCCTCCTAACCTGTGTTCAGGGGCAGTACATATCAGACCTCCTAACCTGTGTTCATGGGCAGATCTGATCAGGCCTCCTAACCTGTGTTCACGGGCAGTACATATCAGGCCTCCTAACCTGTGTTCACGGGCAGTACATATCAGGCCTCCTAACCTGTGTTCACGGGCAGGTCTGATCAGGCCTCCTAACCTGTGTTCACGGGCAGGTCTGATCAGGCCTCCTAACCTGTGTTCACGGGCAGGTCTGATCAGGCCTCCTAACCTGTGTTCATGGGCACTACATATCAGACCTCCTAACCTGTGTTCATGGGCAGTACATATCAGACCTCCTAACCTGTGTTCATGGGCAGTACATATCAGACCTCCTAACCTGTGTTCATGGGCAGTACATATCAGACCTCCTCATATCAGACCTCCTAACCTGTGTTCATGGGCAGTACTTTGTCGTATCCAAACAGGGTGGTGATGTACTCCTCGTAGGCCCCCAGGATGTCGTTGTAGAAGGCCCGGGAGGTCAAGGTGAGCTTGGAGGCCTGGGCGTTCAGAGCAGCGATGATCTTAGGGTGGCAGTGGCCCTGGTTCACTGCGCTGTAGGCGCTCAGGAAGTCATAGTATCGGTTTCCCTCCACGTCCCACAAATACAGACCTGTGGAGGAGACGAGACAGAGCAGGGGGGGGGGGGGGGGGGGGGGGTTGGGAACAGCTACTGGAATCAAGCCTTGTCCCGAACCAGAACGGCCCATAGGGCAGGAGCATGAGGCAGCTTGATGTACAGTAGACAGGACACTAGTCTTGTCAGCTACTAGAACACATGTGCAGATACTCTGTACGAGTGTGTTTGAGAGCAATGATCACAATAACTGCAGTGGTGTTCGTGGCAAAGCCATAACGCAGTCTACCTTTAAACGCCCCGACGCAGAGTCCACCTTTTAACACAGGATCTCTGTGGGCTCACTCACTCACCCTTTCCCTTCTCCAGCGCCACAGGAAGTGGGTGGTAGTTGTGTGCTCCATACTTCTCCTCTCTGGCATACACCTCCTCAGCGGTGAGCGGTTGGTCTATCTTCAGTTTGGAGGCAGCGGTAGAGGCAGGACGCGTCCCAGAGTGGACAGCTCTGGTCAGGGCCGGGGCAGCGCTCCTCAGGCTGTGGCTCAGTTTGGAAATCATCTTTGTAATTGGATTAATGTCTTCTACAGTCTGCACAGAGAGAGAGAGAGACAGAGAGAGGTGTGTTCATTAGGCACCAAACAGAAGAATGTGGACTGAAACAAGTAGGTCTGCTACAGTCAACACAGGGAGGGATTGAATTTATTTTGGTTAACAGACATATAGAACAAAAATGTACAAATGTGGACCCAGAGGATATCACTTGAAAGTATTAATTAAAACGCTTGTTTCCAAAGTGGAAAACAATAACAAATATAATGATTTAAAAAGAGACGACAAACAACCATAAATACATTCATTTATATTGACATCATAAAAAGTGGCACTCTTCACTGTATTTCTCCCTAACCTTAAAAATCTAATTTTGACCTTATATCTATATATATATATATTTTGTCACGTCCTGACCAGTAAAGGGGTCATTTGTCATTGTAGTATGGTCAGGGCGTGGCAGGGGGTGTTGTTTTTGTGTGCTTCTACACCTGCATTGCTTGCTGTTTGGGGTTTTAGGCTGGGTTTCTGTACAGCACTTTGAGATATCAGCTGATGTATTTATATAGCCCTTCTTACATTTGATTTGATTCGTTTTGGGGTTGGTTTGTTTCATGGGGATATGTTCTAGTTTTCATTTTCTATGTTCATTTTCTATGTTTGGCCGAGTATGGTTTCCAATCAGAGGCAGGTGTCTTTCGTTGTCTCTGATTGGAAGCCATACTTAGGCAGCCTGTTTTTTTCCTGTGGGTTGTGGGTGGTTGTTTTTTCGTATAGTCGATGTTACCTTACGGAACTGCCGTGTGTTTATTTTTGTTATTTTGAAGATGAGCACTCAACACGCTGAGCTTTGGTCCCCTTTCATCGACCGCTGTGACATATATATATATATATATATATATAGTTTATTTTTTTCATTGCACATCTTACATATCGTTCACATAGATACACCTGACCAGCAGTAGGGGGCAGAAGGGGCAGTGGGATGGTTTCTCTTACTGAGACAACCTTGTCCAAATGAAAAGCTTTTAAAGCCATTTCTACTTTTTTCCCTTTGCTTGATCTCCAAGGGGAGGCTATTCCATAGACTAATGCCTGTATAGAAAAACGTGCTCCTCGCAGTACTGTTTACTCTTGGGATTTTACAAGACATAAAACACTGACTCTGGTATTGTAACGGTGTTGGTTATAGACCATACCAATGTGGTTTTTCCATATAACCTGGGGAACGATCATTTAAGATAAACATAATGAAGTTTAAGCTGATCCACTCTGGACTCCAAAGGCAACAAGCCCACCTCCCAGAACTCCTGTACCCCTATGTGGGTCCTAGTGGGGGGGTCATTCAGCATATACCGGATAACATTATGTGGGTCCTAGTGGGGGTCATTCAGCATATACCGGATAACATTATGTGGGTCCTAGTGGGGGTCATTCAGCATATACCGGATAACATTATGTGGGTCCTAGTGGGGGGGACATTCAGCATATACCGGATAACATTATGTGGGTCCTAGTGGGGGTCATTCAGCATATACCGGATAACATTATGTGGGTCCTAGTGGGGGTCATTCAGCATATACCGGATAACATTATGTGGGTCCTAGTGGGGGTCATTCAGCATATACCGGATAACATTATGTGGGTCCTAGTGGGGGGGGGTCATTCAGCATATACCGGATAACATTATGTGGGTCCTAGTGGGGGGGGTCATTCAGCATATACCGGATAACATTATGTGGGTCCTAGTGGGGGTCATTCAGCATATACCGGATAACATTATGTGGGTCCTAGTGGGGGGGGACATTCAGCATATACCGGATAACATTGTGGGTCCTAGTGGGGGGGTCATTCAGCATATACCGGATAACATTATGTGGGTCCTAGTTGGGGTCATTCAGCATATACCGGATAACATTGTGTGGGTCCTAGTGGGGGGGGACATTCAGCATATACCGGATAACATTATGTGGGTCCTAGTGGGGGGGTCATTCAGCATATACCGGATAACATTATGTGGGTCCTAGTGGGGGGGACATTCAGCATATACCGGATAACATTATGTGGGTCCTAGTTGGGGTCATTCAGCATATACCGGATAACATTATGTGGGTCCTAGTGGGGGGGGACATTCAGCATATACCGGATAACATTATGTGGGTCCTAGTGGGGGGGGGTCATTCAGCATATACCGGATAACATTATGTGGGTCCTAGTGGGGGGGGGTCATTCAGCATATACCGGATAACATTATGTGGGTCCTAGTGGGGGGGGGTCATTCAGCATATACCGGATAACATTATGTGGGTCCTAGTGGGGGTCATTCAGCATATACCGGATAACATTATGTGGGTCCTAGTGGGGGGGGGGGGGGTCATTCAGCATATACCGGATAACATTATGCGGGTCCTAGTGGGGGTCATTCAGCATATACCGGATAACATTATGTGGGTCCTAGTGGGGGGGGTCATTCAGCATATACCAGATAACATTATGTGGGTCCTAGTGGGGGTCATTCAGCATATACCGGATAACATTATGTGGGTCCTAGTGGGGGGGGACATTCAGCATATACCGGATAACATTATGTGGGTCCTAGTGGGGGGGGACATTCAGCATATACCGGATAACATTATGTGGGTCCTAGTGGGGGTCATTCAGCATATACCGGATAACATTATGTGGGTCCTAGTGGGGGTCATTCAGCATATACCGGATAACATTATGTGGGTCCTAGTGGGGGTCATTCAGCATATACCGGATAACATTATGTGGGTCCTAGTGGGGGTCATTCAGCATATACCGGATAACATTATGTGGGTCCTAGTGGGGGGGACATTCAGCATATACCGGATAACATTATGTGGGTCCTAGTTGGGGTCATTCAGCATATACCGGATAACATTATGTGGGTCCTAGTGGGGGGGACATTCAGCATATACCGGATAACATTATGTGGGTCCTAGTGGGGGTCATTCAGCATATACCGGATAACATTATGTGGGTCCTAGTTGGGGACATTCAGCATATTTTTTATTTAACCTTTATTTAACTAGGTAGGTCAGTTAAGGAAAAATTCTTATTTTCAATGACGGCCTACCGGGGAACAGTGGGGTTAACTGCCTTGTTCAGGGGCAGAACGCCAGATTTTTACCTTGTCAGCTCGGGGATTTGAACTTGCAACTTTTTGGTCTAACCACTAGGCTACCCTGCCACCCCTAATAACATTATTTTGCCTGACCTGGATTCTCTTGTTCAGCTGTTTTGACAACCCACTATACCAAGCAGAGTAGGCATAATCAAAATGACACCGAATCAAGGTTGAGAGAAGCAGTTTCTTAAAACTTCCTCGGGCTAGGGGGCAGTATTCGGTAGTTTGGATCAATGTAAACTGCCTGTTACTCAGGCCCAGAAGCTAGGATGTGCATATAATTGGTAGTATTGAATAGAAAACTCTAAAAAGTTTCCAAAACTGTTAAAATAATGTCTGTGAGTATAACAGAACTGATATGGCAGGTGAAAACCCGAGAACAATCCACCCAGAATTATTTTTTTTTTCAGCTCACCACTTATTACAATGGCTGGGAATGGGAATATAAAAAGGAATACCTCCCAGATTGCAGTTCCTAGGGCTTCCACTAGATGTCAACAGTCTTTAGAAAGAGTTTCAGGCTTGTTTTTTGAAAAATGAGCTAGAATTTGTAGTTTTTCTAAGTGGCTCCCATTTTGGCTGTAGTGTTTGTAGCGCGATCCGGTGAGGGCGCGCACTTTGTTATTTATCTCCGGTAATGGTCTCCGGTATTCTCCGTCTTAAATTTGATCGTTTATTTACATATTAGGGTACCTGAGGATTGATTAGGAACATTGTTTGACTTGTTTGGAAGAAGTTTATTGGCATCTTACGGGATTCATTTGTATGCATTTTGAACGAGGAAAACCGGTCGATTACTGAGTCAAGCGCGCCAATGAAACTGACTTTTTTTGGGATATAAAGAAGGACTTTATCGAACAAAATGACCATTTGTTTTGTAGCTGGGACCCTTGTGATTGCAACCAGATGAAGATCTTCAAAGGTAAGTGATTTATTTTTAGTCGCTATTTCTGACTTTCGTGACGCCTCTGCTTGGTTGGAAAATGTATGTAATGCTTTAGTGTGCGGGGCGCCGTCCTCAGATAATCGCATGGTGTGCTTTCGCCGTAAAGCCTTTTTGAAATCTGACAAAGCGGCTGGATTAACAAGAAGTTAAGTTTTTAACTGATGTATAACACTTGTATTTTCATGAATGTTCAATATTACGATTTTTGTAATTTGAATTTCGCGCTCTGCAATGTCACAGGATGTTGGCCAGGTGGGACGGTAGCGTCCCCAAATGATCCGCAATAAGTTTTAACATTGATGTTAAAATATCTAGTGTTACGATAAAAACAATTCAATTTGTTCCGTCATTTTATTTAACAATAATTGCAGCAGCAATCAGGTCTCCAGAAAGGAAGGGATTGATCTAGGGACACGCCAAGATAAGTCACACTTGTCCTTGCCTGCACAGTTTACCTTTATCTTGTCGACCTTAAGCAATCTACATTTTGTTTTGGCCTCTGAAAAAACATCTTATCTGTTCTGTTGGTCAGATGAGACCTAAACCAACTCCCTTCTACATCATTTAGACCCCGTGCATTTCAGTTTCATCGGGAGAATATCATTGGTCCACAGTGTCAAAAGTTCTCTGTAAGTCTTAACATGACCATACCTGGTGTAGTTCCCCCCTTCTCACTTTCCTGCTTAATGTGGTCAAAAAGGTGGATAACACAAGTATCAGTGGAATTAGCCGTTCTAAAGCCAGATTGGAATACAGAAAGAAGTTTGTTCCACAAAAGGTATCCCTCAAGTGGATTAAAAACAAATCTCTCAACTTTGGATAAGGTGCTGAGGATGAACACAGGCCTGTAGTTTTGTACCTTTTTTTTACACTGCTCTTGTGGAGCAGAACCACCCGGGTAATTTACCACTACTAATAGAAAAGGCTTACTATATGGGTTATCATTTTAGCAGTGACACAAGCACTATCCTTTATTAATCTTGCAGGAAAGTTATCGAGCCCAGTTGCTTTGTTTGTGCTCATTAAACATAGATTGGAAACGTCCTCTGTTATCATGCACAGCTCAAACAAACCATTTGGGATAGGAGGTGTATTCATTAGGCACCAAACGGAAGAAAATGTACTGGGACGTCTCCTAATGAATACACCTCCTATCTCCTTCCCTGTGTAGACTTTAGCAGACGTCCCAGTACATTTTCTACCTTTTGGTGCCTAATGAATACACCTCCTAGTAGAAGAAAATGGACTGGGACGTCTGCTAAAGTCTACACATGGAGGGAGATAGGAGGTGTGTTCATTATAGGGTGTGATGTTTAACAAATTTGGGATCGTTAACGTTTAGAAGAAAAAAAATCACATACCGAAACGTTTTTAGTTATTACAAAAATGACCATTAACGGGTCCAAATCATCATCATCATCATCAAAGGGACAAATATTTATTTTTTTACAAATACCTAATGCAACAAGGAGAGATGCAGCTTTCAAATGATTTGCCAGAGATAAAGAGCGCTCCGCACGTCATCAGAGATAAAGCACTCCGCACGTCATCAGAGATAAAGCACTCCGCACGTCAGAGATAAAGCACTCCGCACGTCATCAGAGATAAAGCACTCCGCACGTCATCAGAGATAAAGCACTACGCACGTCATCAGAGATAAAGCACTCCGCACGTCATCAGAGATAAAGCACTCCGCACGTCATCAGATATAAAGCCATAGAGATAAAGCACTCCGCACATCAGAGATAAAGCACTCCGCACGTCATCAGAGATAAAGCACTCCGCACGTCATCAGATATAAAGCACTCCGCACGTCAGAGATAAAGCGCTCCGCACGTCATCAGAGATAAAGCACTCCGCACGTCATCAGAGATAAAGCACTCCGCACGTCATCAGAGATAAAGCACTCCGCACGTCATCAGAGATAAAGCACTCCGCACGTCATCAGAGATAAAGCACTCCGCACGTCATCAGAGATAAAGCACTCCGCACGTCATCAGAGATAAAGCACTCCGCACGTCATCAGAGATAAAGCACTCCGCACGTCATCAGAGATAAAGCACTCCGCACGTCATCAGAGATAAAGCACTCCGCACGTCATCAGAGATAAAGGTACAGCCTGTCCTCGTCCAACCCTGGCCACAGCCTGTCCTCATCCAACCCTGGCCACAAAGGGTGGTCGGTACAGCCTGTCCTCGTCCAACCCTGGCCACAAAGGGTGGTGGCCACAGCCTGTCCTCGTCCAACCCTGGCCACAAAGGGTGGTGGGTACAGCCTGTCCTCGTCCAACCCTGGCCACAGCCTGTCCTCGTCCAACCCTGGCCACAAAGGGTGGTGGGTACAGCCTGTCCTCATCCAACACTGGCCACAAAGGGTGGTGGGTACAGCCTGTCCTCGTCCAACCCTGGCCACAAAGGGTGATGGCCACAGCCTGTCCTCGTCCAACCCTGGCCACAGCCTGTCCTCGTCCAACCCTGGCCACAGCCTGTCCTCGTCCAACCCTGGCCACAGCCTGTCCTCGTCCAACCCTGGCCACAAAGGGTGGTGGCTACAGCCTGTCCTCGTCCAACCCTGGCCACAAAGGGTGGTGGGTACAGCCTGTCCTCGTCCAACCCTGGCCACAGCCTGTCCTCGTCCAACCCTGGCTACAGCCTGTCCTCGTCCAACCCTGGCCACAAAGGGTGGTCGGTACAGCCTGTCCTCGTCCAACCCTGGCCACAGCCTGTCCTCGTCCAACCCTGGCCACAAAGGGTGGTGGCCACAGCCTGTCCTCGTCCAACCCTGGCCACAGCCTGTCCTCGTCCAACCCTGTCCACAGCCTGTCCTCGTCCAACCCTGTCCACAGCCTGTCCTCGTCCAACCCTGTCCACAGCCTGTCCTCGTCCAACCCTGGCCACAAAGGGTGGTGGGTACAGCCTGTCCTCGTCCAACCCTGGCCACAGCCTGTCCTCGTCCAACCCTGGCCACAAAGGGTGATGGATACATGCTGTGATAATGATATGCCAGCCTGGCATCAACATTGATGTTAAAATATCTAGTGTTACGATAAAAAACAATTCAATTTGTTCCGTCATTTTATTTAACAATAATTGCAGCAGCAATCAGGTCTCCAGAAAGGAAGGGATTGATCTAGGGACACGCCAAGATAAGTCACACTTGTCCTTGCCTGCACAGTTTACCTTTATCTTGTCGACCTTAAGCAATCTACATTTTGTTTTGGCCTCTGAAAAAACATCTTATCTGTTCTGTTGGTCAGATGAGACCTAAACCAACTCCCTTCTACATCATTTAGACCCCGTGCATTTCAGTTTCATCGGGAGAATATCATTGGTCCACAGTGTCAAAAGTTCTCTGTAAGTCTAACATGACCACACCTGTATAGTTCCCCCTTCTCACTTTCCTGCTTAATGTGGTCAAAAAAGGTGGATAACACAAGTGTCAGTGGAATTAGCCGTTCTAAAGCCAGATTGGAATACAGAAAGAAGTTTGTTCCACAAAAAAGGTATCCCTCAAGTGGATTAAAAACAAATCTCTCAACTTTGGATAAGGTGCTGAGGATGAACACAGGCCTGTAGTTTTGTACCTTTTTTTTTACACTGCTCTTGTGGAGCAGAACCACCCGGGAAATTTACCACTACTAATAGAAAAGGCTTACTATATGGGTTATCATTTTAGCAGTGACACAAGCACTATCCTTTATTAATCTTGCAGGAAAGTTATCGAGCCCAGTTGCTTTGTTTGTGCTCATTAAACATAGATTGGAAACGTCCTCTGTTATCATGCACAGCTCAAACAAACCATTTGGGATAGGAGGTGTATTCATTAGGCACCAAACGGAAGAAAATGTACTGGGACGTCTCCTAATGAATACACCTCCTATCTCCTTCCCTGTGTAGACTTTAGCAGACGTCCCAGTACATTTTCTACCTTTTGGTGCCTAATGAATACACCTCCTAGTAGAAGAAAATGGACTGGGACGTCTGCTAAAGTCTACACATGGAGGGAGATAGGAGGTGTGTTCATTATAGGAGGTGTGATGTTTAACAAATTTGGGATCGTTAACGTTTAGAAGAAAAAAAATCCCATACCGAAATGTTTTTAGTTATTACAAAAATGACCATTAACGGGTCCAAATCATCATCATCATCATCATCATCATCATCATCATCATCATCAAAGGGACAAATATTTATTATTTTTTTTCAAATATGTAATGCAACAAGGAGAGATGCAGCTTTCAAATGATTCATCAGAGATAAAGCGCTCCGCACGTCATCAGAGATAAAGCGCTCCGCACGTCAGAGATAAAGCGCTCCGCACGTCATCAGAGATAAAGCGCTCCGCACGTCATCAGAGATAAAGCGCTCCGCACGTCATCAGAGATAAAGCGCTCCGCACGTCATCAGAGATAAAGCGCTCCGCACGTCATCAGAGATAAAGCGCTCCGCACGTTATCGTTGCTAACAGTTGGGGGAAAAAAATGGCACGAGAGTGAGACAGGGAAGAGACAGCAGGGAAATCCTGTATGGCAATACTTTGAGAAATTACATGAGAAGGTGATGAAATGCAAACTTGAGCTAGACTGGCAGTACAGGTCCAATGCTGAAAGGAAGGCACCGTGAGACCCATCCCACCGCTGAAAGGAAGGCACCGTGAGACCCAGCCCACCGCTGAAAGGAAGGCACCGTGAGACCCATCCCACCGCTGAAAGGAAGGCACCGTGAGACCCATCCCACCGCTGAAAGGAAGGCACCGTGAGACCCAACCCACCGCTGAAAGGAAGGCACCGTGAGACCCAGCCCACCGCTGAAAGGAAGGCACCGTGAGACCCATCCCACCGCTGAAAGGAAGGCACCGTGAGACCCATCCCACCGCTGAAAGGAAGGCACCGTGAGACCCAGCCCACCGCTGAAAGGAAGGCACCGTGAGACCCAGCCCACCGCTGAAAGGAAGGCACCGTGAGACCCAGCCCACCGCTGAAAGGAAGGCACCGTGAGACCCAGCAGTGCAATGAGGGACGGAGGGAGAAAATCACAGTGCTGATTGCAGAAACGATTGGAGTTGATATGCAACAATTGTCAAATGGTAGAAGAAGTCCGCTTCAATACCTTAACGGCATATCTAGAACCAGACTACAAGATGACATTTCGACAAACCATGACGGCCCTGATGGAGAAATTGTACAATGACTATTGCACTGCAAGTACAAAGCGCGAGCCAAGCTCTCAAAACACCATAACGTGGCGTTAACAGATTGTTCAACGTCTATGATCACGCCATCATACATCACTGCAATGAGCCATCACACTGATGAGAAGTGGGACATGAAGGCCCATGTACTGACAACATGGAGGAGAGGCACACAGCAGAGAACCTAAAACAGCAGTAAGTACCATCGTTGCTGAGTGGGCGGGGGACAGCAGTAAGTACCATCGTTGCTGAGTGGGCGGGGGACAGCAGTAAGTACCATCGTTGCTGAGTGGGCGGGGGACAGCAGTAAGTACCATCGTTGCTGAGTGGGCGGGGGACAGCAGTAAGTACCATCGTTGCTGAGTGGGCGGGGGACAGCAGTAAGTACCATCGTTGCTGAGTGGGCGGGGGACAGCAGTAAGTACCATCGTTGCTGAGTGGGTGGGTGGGGACAGCAGTAAGTACCATCGTTGCTGAGTGGGTGGGTGGACAGCAGTAAGTACCATCGTTGCTGAGTGGGTGGGTGGACAGCAGTAAGTACCATCGTTGCTGAGTGGGTGGGTGGACAGCAGTAAGTACCATCGTTGCTGAGTGGGTGGGTGGACAGCAGTAAGTACCATCGTTGCTGAGTGGGCGGGGGACAGCAGTAAGTACCATCGTTGCTGAGTGGGTGGGGACAGCAGTAAGTACCATCGTTGCTGAGTGGGTGGGGACAGCAGTAAGTACCATCGTTGCTGAGTGGGCGGGGGACAGCAGTAAGTACCATCGTTGCTGAGTGGGTGGGGACAGCAGTAAGTACCATCATTGCTGAGTGGGTGGGTGGACAGCGGTAGGAGTTCCACTAGTTACCACAGCCAAGAAGTCAAAACTGGCTTTATTGTAAAAAAAAATCACGAAAAAAAAAAGTATATTTTTGTTCTTATTTTAAGGTTAAGCATAAGGTTATCAGTTTGGTTACGGTTAGGTTTAATATCACATTTTATGAAGATAAATTGTAGAAATAGGCTTTATGACTTTGTGGCTGTGGTAACTAGTGAGGACCGGTAGGTAGGTTGCCAGGACAGTGGTTGATTGAACTGCACTGCCCCCTAGCAGTTATACACAGAACCATATTTGGATTGTGAATAATAATAAAAAATAAATAAAAAAACATTTCAAAACGATAAAAAAAAATGTAATATTAAGAATTTGTCACATCCCTAGTTCATTGGTCACAAAACAGAAGAAAATGCACTGGAACGTTTGCTACAGTCTACAAAGTTCCCCGTTTCACTCCATATCAGACCGTTTTATTCCGTTTCGTCCCTACTGAACACAGCCCACAAGTTACCGATAACAAGAGATCACCCAGGTTCTAGAGTAACATAAAACCTTAAGCAGAAGTCTCACAATGGGACACAGAGCTCCTGGTAGCTGTGATCACATTGGTCATAGGAACAGATCCCAGATCAGCACCCCTCCCCCTAATTCAGACCTTAACCATCAGGGGGTGAACTCACAAAACTGACCTGGCCACAAAGGGTGGTGGGTACAGCCTGTCCTCGTCCAACCCTGGCCACAAAGGGTGGTGGCCACAGCCTGTCCTCGTCCAACCCTGGCCACAGCCTGTCCTCGTCCAACCCTGGCCACAGCCTGTCCTCGTCCAACCCTGGCCACAAAGGGTGGTGGGTACAGCCTGTCCTCATCCAACCCTGGCCACAAAGGGTGGTAGATACATGCTGTGATAATGATATGCCAGCCTGGCATCAGTATGTGATCCTCCACTCAGTGTTTATTCAGCAGGCAGGAAACGCTGAGCTGCACTTCTCTTTCAGACACAGCTGCACAATAGAAGACCTGACCTCTGGATACCCTGGGTTCACATCAACTAACCCCATACTATTTAATGAACTGTAGTGTTCACTTGTTCATGACCTTTTCTCTCTCTCTCTCTGATTGGCAGCACTATTGCTATGGAAACAACGTAGGAGTCCAGGAAGGTCTAAGAGTGAAAGAGTGCAGAGGCTAGACTGAGTTGGTATGTTGCAATAGAAGGAGAGATACTACACTGCAGTTAAAGAGAACAGGCAATCACATGACTGGAGTCTGATTCATTGATCTAGATGAGATGATCAAGTGACGCTACACATTTAAATGAGTCTGACCGACCCACTGGAAAGGCTTTATAGGGCTCTCTATGTTATACCTCTTTACACGTGGCTCTTCACGATATTATCAAAACTTCCTAGCTGAGAAATGGGGACAAACTTTACCTATTAAAAAACAAAACACCAGTTAACATTTGACCAATTCTAAGAGCTTGTCGTTCACTAGATAGTTTAATGCTTCAGTTCACTTCCAGTTACAAAAAAAAACAATATATCACATATTTCATAGAATGAACACAGGACACATCTACAGGACAACTAAATCCATGTGGATTGAACAGTAGGGAGAGACACTCGATACCACTGTGGAGTAACCCATAGTCACCACCACTGTGGAGTAACCCATAGTCACCACCACTGTGGAGTAACCCATAATCAACACCACTGTGGAGTAACCCATAATCAACACCACTGTGGAGTAATCCATAATCGACTAGGACAGACTAGAGGTCGACCGATTCATAGATGCCGATTTCAAGTTTTCGTAACTAAAATCGTTAATCTGCATTTTTGGACACCGATTATATATTGCAATCCATGAGACTGCGTGGCAGGCTGATCACCTGTTACGCGAGTGCAGGCAGCAGCCAGGAGCCATGGTAAATTGCTAGCTAGCATTAAACTTATCTTATAAAAAAAAATAAAAAAAATCAATCTTAACATAATCACTAGTTAACTACACATGGTTGATAATATTACTAGTTTAACTATCTTGTCCTGTGTTGCATATAATCAATGCGGTACCAGAAATCGTGTCACTTCTCTTGCGTTCAGTGCAAGCAGAGTCAGGGTATATGCAGCAGTTTGGGCCGCCTGGCTCGTTGAGAACTGTGTGAAGAACATTTCTTCCTAACAAAGACCGTAATTAATTTGCCAGAATTGTACATAATTATGACATAACATTGAAAGTTGTGCAACGTAACAGCAATATTTAGACGTAGGGTTGCCACCCGTTAGATAAAATACGGAACGGTTCCATATTTCACCGAAAGAATAAACGTTTTGTTTTCGAAATTATAGTTTCCAGATTTGACCATATTAATGACCTAAGGCTTGTATTTCTGTGTGTTTAATATAATTAAGTCTATGATTTGATATTTGATAGAGCAGTCTGACTGAGCGGAGATAGGCAGCAGCAGGCTCGTAAGCATTCAAACAGCACTTTACTGCGTTTTGTCAGCAGCTCTTAGCAATGCTTCAAGCATTGAGCTGTTTATGACTTCAAGCCTATCAACTCCTGAGATTAGGCTGGCAATACTAAAGTGCCTATAAGAACATCCAATAGTCAAAAGGTCTATGAAATACAAATGGTATAGAGAGAGAAATAGTCCTATAATAACTACAATTTAAAAAACTTCTTAACTGGGAATATTGAAGACCCATGTTAAAAGGAACCACCAGCTTTCATATGTTCTCATGTTCTGAGCAAGGAACTTAAATGTTAGCTTTTTTATATGGCACATATTGCACTTTTACTTTCTTCTCCAACACTTTGTTTTTGCATTATTTAAACCAAATTGAGCATGTTTCATTGTTTATTTGAGACTAAATTGATTTTATTTATGTATTATATTAAGATAAAAGTGTTTGTTGTTCATTCAGTATTGTTGTTAAATTGTCATTATTACAAATAAATATAAAATAAATTATAAAAAAATCAATTTAAAAATATTAAAATCTGATGATTAATCAGAATTGGCTTTTTTTGGTCCTCCAATAATTGGTATTGGCGTGTAAAAATCATAATCGGTCGACCTCTAGTACAGACAGTAAACAAAGTGAGTCAGTCATGAGTCAGTTCCATCAAGGTTAATATCTGTCCCATGAGACAATGTTTGATTTGCCACTCTAGCCCGTCCAAATTGGTCATGGAAGAAGGTGATAGGTTGTGGCACCACCGCCTCCCAAAACACACCCCCTGTCCAAATTGGTCATGGAAGAAGGTGATAGGTTGTGGCGGCACCGCCTCCCAAAACACACCCCATGTACATCACAAGCCACAGCTAAATTAAGACCAGGCC
The DNA here is from genome assembly GCF_901001165.1 of Salmo trutta. Taxonomy (NCBI): domain Eukaryota; kingdom Metazoa; phylum Chordata; class Actinopteri; order Salmoniformes; family Salmonidae; genus Salmo; species Salmo trutta. Next base: position 88,277 of record NW_021822730.1, read on the forward strand.
CAACTCACAGGCCATGTGACCCACCACAAGACCAGAGTTCACGGTCATATTCACTAGGCACCAAAACAGAGGAAAACAGACAAACAGGGAGGGACTCGCTCACTAACTCAACTTATCCAATATGGGGAAAAACACATTTTATTTTTCCATTGCAAAATGTTTTTTGCTACAGTTAAGCACTAATGTATACGACCAAGAGTTCACCTCCCTCTATCCCTCAGTTCAGCTGACTACCACAGCAGCAGCAGCAGCAGCAGCATGGCCCAGTATCTATGCCTATATGTTGCTATTATCTATCCTCACAGCTTATGAAAAGCTGTAATTACCAATCAATCAGTCTCACCAGAAATGCATTCACTGGCTACTGGCCCAAGGCTCCTACCCAAGTGTTATAACATGGAGATATTTATGTTATCTTTATTTAACCAGGTAGGCTAGTTGAGAACAAGTTCTCATTTACAGCTAGTAGGCCTAGCTAGTGGAGGGGGGGGGGGGTCAGTGCTTCCACCGACGAAGTGCACAGAGCAGGTGCAATTTCCACTGAGCCTCAGTTCAAGAACAAAGAAAAACGCTCCTAGGTTATAGCGAACACTCAAAATGAAACAATACTCACAACAGTCTTCCGAACAGCCTTACAAGGACTCTAAACGTCACAGCCACAGGGTCCGATCACGGTATTGGGCAAGAAACGGACTGTCAGGAGTTAAATGGACTTGACACGGGGAGAGGCATTGTGGGAAGTTTTGAAAACTAAGGATGAACATATATTTCCTTCACAAACTTGTTCTGTTACTGTGAAGTTAGTATGAAACTCCTATTCAGATTATCACATGAGGCTGGAGGCCTATATATTCTCAAGTGTGTATTCTGCTCATATCAAATTGTACATACACGTGTTTAGCAGATGTTATTGCGGGTGTAGTGAAATGCTTGTGCTTCTAGTTCCAACAGTGCAGCAATATCTAACAAGTAATATCTAACAAGTAATATCTAACAATTTCACAACAAATACCTAATATACACAAATCTAAGTAAAGGAATGGAATTAAGAATACATAAAATATATGGATGAGCAATGTCAGAGCAGCATAGACTAAGACACAGTAGAATAGTATAGAACATAGTATATACAGTTGAAGTCGGAAGTTTAAATGTATTTGGCTAAGGTGTATGTAAACTCCTTTTTTCACAATTCCTGACATTTAATCCTAGTAAAAATTCCCTGTTTTAGGTCAGTTAGGATCAACACTTTATTTTAAGAATGTGAAATGTCAGAATAATAGTAGAGAGAATGATTTATTTCAGCTTTTATTTCTTTCATCACATTCCCAGTGGGTCAGAAGTTTACATACACTCAATTAGTATTTGGTAGCATTGCCTTTAAATTGTTTAACTTGGGTCCAACGTTTCGGGTAGCCTTCCACAAGCTTCCCACAATAACTTGGGTGAATTTTGGCCCATTCCTCCTGGCAGAGCTGGTGTAACTGAGTCAGGTTTGTAGGCCTCCTTGCTCGCACACCCTTTTTCAGTTCTACCCACACATTTTCTATAGGATTGAGGTCAGGTCTTTGTGATGGCCACTCCAATACCTTGACTTTGTTGTCCTTAGGCCATTTTGCCACAACTTTGGAAGTATGCTTGGGGTCATTGTCCATTTGGAAGACCCATTTGCGACCAAGCTTTAACTTCCTGACTGATGTCTTGAGATGTTGCTTCAATATATCCACATAATTTTCCATCCTCATGATGCCATCTATTTTGTGAAGTGCACCAGTCCCTCCTGCAGCAAAGCACCCCCACAACATGATGCTGCCACCCCCGTGCTTCACGGTTGGGATGGTGTTCTTCAGCTTGCAAGCCTCCCCCTTTTTCCTCCAAACATAACGATGGTCATTATGAACAGCCTTTCAGGTTATGTCGATATAGGACTCGTTTTACTGTGGAAATAGATACTTTTGTACCTGTTTCCTCCAGCATCTTCACAAGGTCCTTTGCTGTTGTTTTGGGATTGATTTGCACTTTTCGCACCGAAGTACGTTCATCTCTAGGAGACAGAACGTGTCTCCTTCCTGAGCGGTATGATGGCTGCATGGTCCCATGGTGTTTATACTTGTGTACTATTGTTTGTACAGATGAACGTGGTACCTTAAGGCGTTTGGAAATTGCTCCCAATGATGAACCAGACTTGGAGGTCTACAAGTCTGATTTTCCCATGATGTCAAACAAAGAGGCACTGAGTTTGAAGGTAGGCCTTGAAATACATCCACAGGTACACCTCCAATTGACTCAAATGATGTCATTTAGCCTATCAGAATCTTCTAAAGCCATGACATCATTTTCTGGAATATACCAAGCTGTTTAAAGGCACAGTCAACTTAGTGTATGTAAACTTCTGACCCACTGGAATTGTGATACAGTGAATTATAAGTGAAATAATCTGTCTGTAAACAATTGCTGGGAAAATGGCTTGTATCATGCACAAAGTAGATGTCCTGACCGACTTGTCAAAACTATAGTTTGTTAACAAGACATTTGTGGAGTGGTTGAAAAACGAGTTTTAATGACTCCAACATAAGTGTATGTAAACTTCTGACTTCAATTGTACATATGAGATGAGTAATGTCAGATATGTAAACATTCTTAAAGTGACATTATTAAAGTGACTAGTGATCCATTTATTAAAGTGGCCAATGATTTCAAGTCTGTAGGTAGGCAACGGCCTCTCTGTCTCCTTGAGCTAGTTATGCTGTAACCTACATTGATGTATTTTATTTTAAAATTATATTCCCGATATTTGTTATACTGCTACATCGATGTATTAAATTACATGAAATTCGGGTCTTGTAAGCACCACAGTTGAGTATGTTTACATATGACCGGGTGTGCTGCTGTGACGTCTAAAACATTTTTGCGGTACATTGATGCTTTAAAAAATGTGCCATCAGAAGTAAGGACTTGTGTCAACCCCACCTCTATATTACAGTATATTGGCGTATGACCGGGTGTTCTGCAGTGACTTCTAAAGCGCTAAGGATTAACCAGCACCTTGGAGAGCGCTGTCCATTTCACCACCATAGATAGTAAGAGACGTGGCTGTTCACTCTGCGCTGCTACGTCGTCAGCTTTCTTTCCTTCACGCGTTCCGGGTACCTCACCTCAGAGCACCCCGTCTAGCTCTCACTATGTGTTCCGGCATCTCCCAATTCACTAATTAATAAAACACTGTCAACAACCATCTGTCTTTTTAAATTAAAACAGGTCGAGCCTGTTGACACAGAGAGAATGCTAATCCTAGCTAGTTAGCACGGCAACTCCCAATTCACTAATTAATAAAACACTGTCAACAACCATCTGTCTTTTAAATTAAAACAGGTCGAGTGCTAATCCTAGCTAGTTAGCACGGCAACTCCCAATTCACAGGCATTGTCAACAACAGTCTGTCATTTAAAATAAACAGGTCGAGCCTGTTGACACAGAGCGAATGCTAATCCTAGCTAGTTAGCATGAAAACAAGTCTAATTTAGCTAACTGCTCTCCTCACCAACCAACCCTAATGTTATCCGTCACAGTTCATGGAAAATTACCTGAGTGGTTGCTTCATCCTTCATTTTTCCATTTATATTACCATTTATATTAACAATTTTGACTCCTGACATCTGTAACAGATAGCCATCGGTAACATTAAAAGTTAACGTCTAAATTATTAGCTAATATAAAATGGTAATTTATAGTTAGTTGCGGGATGAAGCTACCTGAGCCGCTGTTGTTACGAGGTGGCTAGCTATGGCATGCTAACTTGCTAGCCAACTTCACCAGTTTGTGCGCTATCGACGAAATATGGTTTATTTTGGGTTGGAAATTGTAGCTTTAACTAACTAACTACATTCGTCAGTTAAACCAAATGGTATTTAGCTAGCTAGCTACTAGCTGTAACTACGTTACGTGATAAAACGCCGCCTGGCAACCGTTACCCGCCTGCTAGAGCTGTCTAACCGGAGAAACTCCTGCCACCAAGCTAGCTAACTAATTGTAATATTCATACTCAAAATTAACTTGTACTTTCACTCGAATGACATTTAAAAAATATTACCTTACCTGTTGAAAAATAACGTTTTTTTTTTTAATGTCCAGAAAACCTCAAAGCCACTTGTCAGATCCCCCCCGGCGGCCGTGTTCAGGCAGGAGCGAACGCTGTTGTGAACTAGTTCAGCTGCGTCAACTGCTTTAGGTTCGCTGTTGTGAACTAGTTCAGCTGCGTCAAATGCTTTAGGTTCGCTGTTGTGAACTAGTTCAGCTGCGTCAACTGCTTTAGGTTCGCTGTTGTGAACTAGTTCAGCTGCGTCACCTGCTTTAGGTTCGCTGTCCTGACCTGCCCCAGATGTTGTCTCTCTATATCTATAGCTATATCTATCTATTATAGCTATATCTATCTATTATATCTATATAACATATCTATATAACATAAACTCTCTATATCTATATCTATCTATTATATCTATATCTATATAACATATCTACATAACATAAACTCTCTATATCTATATCTATCTATTATATATATATATATATAACATATCTATATAACAAACTCTCTATATCTATATCTATGTATTATATCTATATCTATATAACATATCTATATAGCATAAGCTCTCTATATCTATATATATCTAGTATATCTATATAACATATCTATATAACATAAACTCTCTATATCTATATCTATCTATTATATCTATATCTATATAACATAAACTCTCTATATCTATATCTATCTATTATATCTATATATATATATATAACATATCTATATAACATAAACGCTCTATATCTATATCTATATCTATCTATTATATCTATATCTATATAACATATCTATATAACATAAACTCTCTATATCTATATCTATCTATTATATCTGTATCTATATAACATATCTATATCTATTATATCTATAGACCATATCTATATCTATCTATTATATCTATATCTATATAATATATCTATATAACATAAACTCATTTTGGATTGAGTGGATATATATATATAAAATATCCCGTTTGTCTTGGTGAAACTATTCCAAGAAGCAACGGCATTAGTAAAGGAAAGTGGTGCATGTCTTAGAAATGGTCCAAAAATGCACTAAATGGCATTGAGCATTAGCACGGATGACGCGCAACTTCAATGATGCAATATCAACAAATCATTGCGATGTTGTTGGGTCACATTTCTACGTGTTCATTTGCGCATAAATACCTTCATGCCTACTACCTATTTGTTTCCTATTTTGTTGTATTAAAAAAGCTTTTTTGTTTGTTTGTTTTTAAATTATGTTCTTTAGAAGAGCAAGTGTGATCTCTTTTTTTAAATTCATCATAATCAATGGGAAACATGTCAAGGTGCGAAGTTCATGATTTGAATAGCTTAGTCTTCATTTTGCATGTTGAAAAAAATCATGTCAAATCATTTAAATGTATGTTCAATTTAAGTTCATGTTCAATTTATTTATTTTTTCACTCCTCAACTGGCTTTGCTGTTTCAAAGACAGAAATTGACCAATATCCAGCCCTACATGTTGACACAGCCAGCGAAGCTGCAAGAGTTACCTAACATAATCTACGTGTGTTTGAACAGCAGCTGGGCCCCTGGGACATTCAGCAAAACACAGTGGTATCAGGTTTAGTGGACGGTGACTAATCAGAATTGCACAAGAGCACCATTACCATAAAAATTGTAGATGTCCCTTGAATAGATTGAATCATACATGTATGCTATTTGATAAATGTGAAGTGAGGTGGTTAAAAAAAACATGTGCATACAGTATGGTCTGATCAAATCAATCAAAATGTCTTTATTGATAAGTTTAACTAAATGGTCCGTTTTGATTGTGATTGAAAGGTGGCAGGATTAGGGGTGAAATACTGTGGCCTATATACAGTCGTTAGTGAACGTCTAACACACACCTCTTGCACAGTCTTCCCATTCTAAAAATGGATTACATTAGATGTTGTTTTATGCTAGTGTAACCGATGTGAAATGGCTAGTTAGTTAGCGGTGGTGCGCGCTAATAGCGTTTCAATCAGTGACGTCACTCGCAACAAACAAGAGTTTGCGGTTCTATAAATTGTGGGTGTGGCTGATATGGTTTTGTGCCATCACTGAGGTAACTGGACAATGCTGTGCCACTGTCCCTTATACTGGTGCTGCTGGCTACAAGGGTGACACCTGGTCCTGCCGTGGCTGTGACACTGTCCTCTGAAGTCTCTTTCCCTTTCCCCACCCTCACTGACTCAGTCTGTCTCCTAGAAAAGAAATAAGGTGTTTGCCGTACTCCTAACTACCGGTACCCAAAACTACACAACTAATCACAACAGCAATACCATTGCCTTTAACAAATCTTAGTTCAGTCACCAGTTTAAGTTGAGAGTGGGGGTATCCATGGCATTTTCCAATTATGTTCCTATTTTACAAGTTAAAAAAATTTGAGAACCTTTCATAATGTTGCCAAACAAAGACTCAACAAACTTACCTGAGACTCCCTGTCTCTGCCAGTCTGTCCCTGTCTCTGCCAGTCTGTCCCTGTCTCTGCCAGTCTGTCTCTGCATATCTGTCCCCAACTCTGCTGTCTGTGTGCCATCTGTTGCCTGCTCTGCCTAATGACATCATTGTGAAACATTTCCATTAGAATTTCACTTATTTCTTATGAACATTTTAGCAACTAGTCTGAGATATTAGACTACTGGGGTTCTTACCTTGCGTTTTGGTGTATTGAAAAATACTCTGATGTCCGTCTTTTTTCTGCCATTTTTCTACCTGGCTACACACACACACACACACACACACACACACACACACACACACACACACACAGTGTGTAGGTTAGTTACAGTAGGAGATGGGCTTCTATCATCTTCTACCATTCTATATGGGCTTCGATCTAAAAGGTAGCTCTTGCAGTGACAAGAGTTGACAGCTGTATGAGTTCACCATTTACACAACATATGCTGCAACCTTTTGTAATTTTAATATAGTTTGCTTCCAACAATAGCTGAATTTGCAAAGCTAGTGAGCACCAATTCCGTTTCAGTGGTGTTTGCTATAATCTTTGCTACCTGGTTATTAAATAAAGGTGAAATAAAATAAAATAAAAAAAGTTCCCTTGCGACAATTTTTCTTTTGCAACGAGACCATTAAATGTATATAAGACAATGGTAGAAGAGAGTGTAGTTCTGTTCAGTTTGGAGTTCAGTTTATCACTAACCTCATCACAGGGACGTCGAAGCACTAACTTACAGCTGCCTGCTGATCTTGGAATAAACTGACAATAGCAAAGATTCCCATCTTTGACGACGCCACATTAAATGGAATAGATACGTTTTTAAGTTATTAACTAGCTTGATAGTTAATGTTTGCTTTAGTTTGTGCGCTAGCTCTGCATATTCAGCTAATATGTGTGTGAACCCTGCCAGCATAAAACAAAACATTGCTATGGTGCGATTGACTGGATTAACCTCAGGTCAGTTACTGCATTGAGTGCCTTTCAGACAGTAGATACGAACCCTCTGTTACCTGGCCAACTAGGGAACTGGCAGTGGATCAAACCATTGAGATGCAAAGGGCGGGGGGGTTGCAATCTTTTGAAACTTAAAAAAACGCGCTATTAAGTGTCTATAATCAGCACAAGTGCTTTCATTGCGTATTATTAATATGATTGAAATTACATAGTTATATTTACAGTCATATATTGGGGTGGACAAATCATATTTTTCCCAGGATGGGGGGGCCGTGTCCCCACCGTCCCCCCTGGGATTTCCGCCTATGATGAGTGGTGGTGTCCCGTCCTCCCAGGTTGTTGGCATGGTGCAGGAACAGATAGGATCAAAGTAGTGGAATGGGGGTAGTGGGTTTTAATGAGTGTAGGTGATGGTGTCTAGGGCGCTATTTCAATGTCTTAGAGGAACAGGAATAATAAAGATAATTGAATGTAGGTCGGCTGTGACTGGCCTCACACTCCAGTACAGTAGGTGGCGATGTAAGCACCTAAAAGTTGGATTACGATCCAGAAGTAGAAGAAGAAGAATCAGCTCTTTCACTGTGTCACTTTTTTCGTCATGGCGGCTACCAGCTGGGAAGAATCCGTCAAAAGTTTGAAAGGTGTGATTTTAGACATGTGCGGCGTGTTATATGATGCCGGGGAAGACGGCGGCTCTCCAATTCCAGGCTCCGTAGAAGCGGTGAAAAGGTGAGGAGGTTAGGTTGGCTACTAGGTAGAGAGCTGTACCCAGTGGCATTCAGAGGACGGACACTGTTTCGGGACAGTGGGTCCGAGTGTAAACATATTAACTAGACTCCTTCAGATAGAAATGTTACATGTATTTGATTAGAACTAATAATTCACATGCCTGAACGGGGCAAATCTATTGCCGACCGGCAGCCAGCAGTGAAGCGGCCGTGTGGTTGTTCTGGTTTGGGGATTGAGCTCATCAGTTTCTAGCCAACTCTTTTTGACTTTTCACTCTTTTTCTGTATGGCCGAAACCCAGTTGGAAAGCTTCCATTCAAAGTCTTTAGACGTGTGGCGTTTTATAGGTAGAAGCAGTGAGAAAGTGAGGTTTATACATCAGCAACGATGGGGTACAACGATTTAGCCTTTAGATGAAATTCATATTGAAATGTAGCCAGGGGCGAAAATCTGATATCAACTTTGGGGGGGACAATTACGTTACATTTTCTCAAGAGCAATTCCTGAGGGGGACACCAAAAGTAGTGCTGTAACACATAGCCTACATTGTAATATGGTAAATGTATATTGAGGAACCAAAGAAATAAGGTGTTTGCCGTACTCCTAACTACCGGTACCCAAAACTACACAACTAATCACAACAGCAATACCATTGCCTTTAACAAATCTTAGTTCAGTCACCAGTTTAAGTTGAGAGTGGGGGTATCCATGGCATTTTCCAATTATGTTCCTATTTTACAAGTCAAAAAAATTGAGAACCTTTCATAATGTTGCCAAACAAAGACTCAACAAACTTACCTGAGACTCCGTCTCTGCCAGTCTGTCCCTGCATATCTGTCCCCAACTCTGCTGTCTGTGTGCCATCTGTTGCCTGCTCTGCCTAATGACATCATTGTGAAACATTTCCATTAGAATTTAATTTCTTTCTTATGAACATTTTATCAACTAGTCTTTGAGATATTAGGCTACTAGGGTTCTTACTTTGCGTTTAGGTGTACTGAAAAATACTCTGATGTCCGTCTTTTATTTTTCTGCCATTTTTCTACCTGGCTGGCTGGCTGGCTACACACACAGTGTGTAGGTTATTTACAGTAGGAGATGGGCTTCTATCATCTTATCTTTTATCATTCTATTTGGGCTTCGATCTAAAAGGTAGCTAGCAAATGTGAAACGGATTGAGTTGACAGCTGTATGAGTTCACCATTTACACAACATATGCTGCAACCTTTTGTAATTTTAATAGTTTGTTTCATATTGGCTGGCTTCCAACAATAGCTGAATTTGCAAAGCTAGCGAGCACCAATTCAGTTTCAGTGGTGTTTGCTATAATCTTTGCTACCCGGGTTAAATAAAATAAATAAAAGTTCCCTTGCGACAATTTAGCTTTTGCAACGAGACCATTAAATATATTTAAGACAATGGTAGAAGAGTGTAGTTCTGTTCAGTTTGGACTTCAGTTTATCGCTTACCTTATCACAGGGACTTTGAAGCACTAACTTACATCATCTGCATGCTGATCTCGGAATAAATTGACGATAGCAAAGATTCCATCTTTGACGAGGCCACATAAATGGAATAGGTACTAGCTAGCTTAATAGTTAATATTTGCGCGCTAGCTCTGCATATTCAGCTAGTGTGTGTGCGCGATTGACTGGATTAACCTCACGTCAGTTACGTTCATTGAGTGCCTTTCAGACAGTAGATACGACCTCTCTGTTACCTTGCCAACTAAGGAACTGGCAGTGGATCAAACCATTGTGATGCAAAGGGCGGGGGGGTCGCAATCTTTTGAAACTTAAAAACGCGCTATTAAGTGTCTATAATCAGCACAATTGCTTTCATTGCGTATTATTAATATTATTTAAATTACATAGTTATGTTTCAGTGATATATTGGGGGGGACAAATCATATTTTTCCCAGGATGGGGGGGTCGTGTCCCCCCCGTCCCCCCCCCCCGGGATTTCCGCCCCTGAATGTAGCAACAGAACACATGATATACTGCAGAAACAGGAAGCTCTATTACAGTTTATTACAGCTCTACAACAGCTATATGACACTTCTATTACATGGGTCGAGTTAGGTTCTGAATGTTGTTTAACTATGTTATGGGGAGTCTCAGTGTGAGTCTGGTTTTGGGTCAGTCTGATGTGTTTCCTAATGTCAAACATTCAAAACTGGTGGCAAGATTCCTTCAGAGCTGTCACTCACTGAAGCACTGAATACATTATTTATACAATCTAATAAAATACAAAATAAATGCAGTGTGTAAACGTGCAGATCAGCTGAATGTCCTTTCGGGGACGACACATGCAGAGATTCATTGTAGCTTAATGATTGGATTTGTTTCTATTTCTCTGCAGGGGTTGTTTTTTTGGTTCAGCGTAGAGGTCGACGGATTATGATTTTTCAACGCCGATACCGATTAATCGGCCGGTTTATTATTTTAATTTTTTTTGTAATAATGACAATTACAACAATACTGAATGAACACTTATTTTAACTTAATATAATACATCAATAAAATCAATTTAGCCTCAAATAAATCATGAAACATGTTCAATTTGGTTTAAATAAAGTGTTGGAGAAGAAAGTAAAAGTGCACTATGTGCCATGTAAGAAAGCTAACGTTTAAGTTCCTTGCTCAGAACATGAGAACATATGAAAGCTGGTGGTTCCTTTTAACATGAGTCTTCAATATTCCCTGGTAAGAAGTTTTAGATTGTAGTTATTATAGGAATTATTATAGGAATTATAGGACTATTTCTCTCTATACGATTTGTATTTCATATACCTTTGACTATTGGATGTTCTTATAGGTACTTTAGTGTTGCCAGTGTAACAGTATAGCTTCCGTCCCTCTCCTTGCTCCTACCTGGGCTCGAACCAGGAACACATCGACAACAGCCACCCTCGAAGCAGCGTTAGCCATGCAGAGGAAGGGGAACAACTACTCCAAGTCTCAGAGCGAGTGACGTTTGAAACGCTATCAGCGCGCACCCGGCTAACTAGCTAGCCATTTCACATCGGTTACACCAGCCTAATCTTGGGAGTTGACAGGCTTGAAGGGGTGGAACGTTCCAACAGGAATCTGTTCCAAGAAACGTAAAGTAAAAGGTTGCCAAGCAACAACGGATACAAAGTAGCAACGCATACAAACCTAGCTAACTAGCTGCCGAATAGGCATCAACTCACCGCGTAGGTTATCCTTAATGTTTGTCCATAGGCAAACAGACATGTGAGGACAGACATTTTTCGGAATAAACGTGATGAGTGAAAAAAACGCAATGAAATAGACCACTCCCTACCCGGTATCTTATTCTGCCGCTATACAACTTTGTATGCGTTGTTTTTTGGAAACCTTGTTATTTACGAAGTTTTTGGAATAGATTCCTGTTGGAACGTTCCACAAATTATACCCACCCGGGTTGAAGTCATAAACAGCGCAATGCTTGAAGCACAGCGAAGGGCTGTTTGAATGAATGCTTACGAGCCTGCTGCTGCCTACCACCGCTCAGTCAGACTGCTCTATCAAATCATAGACTTAATTATAATATAATAAACACACAGAAATACGAGCCTTAGGTCATTAAGATGGTCGAATCCGGAAACTATCATCTCGAAAACAAACGTTTTTTTCTTTCAGTGACATACGGAACCGTTCCGTATTTTATCTAACGGGTGACTAAGTCTAAATATTCCTGTTAGGCATTGATGTTTATGGTTAGGTACATTGGTGCAACGACAGTACTTTTTTCGCAAATGCGCTTGTTAAATCAACACCCGTTTGTCGAAGTAGGCTGTGATTCAATGATAAATTAACAGGCACCGCATCGATTATATGCAACGCAGGACACGTTAGATAAACTAGTATTATCATCAATCATGTGTAGTTAACTAGTGATTATGTTAAGATTGCTAGTTTTTTTACAAGTCTAATGCTAGCTAGCAACTTACCTTTGCTTCTTGCTGCCCTCGCGTAACAGGTAGTCAGCCTGCCATGCAGGCTCCTCGTGGAGTGCAATGTAAGGCAGGTGGTTAGAGCGTTGGACTGGTAACCGAAGGTTTCAAAAACGAATCCCCCCTGAACAAGGCAGTTAACCCCCGTTTCTAGGCCGTCATTGTAAATAAGAATGTATTCTTAATCTGACTTGCCTAGTTAAATAGGTGTAAAAAAAAACCCGGCAAATCGGTGGCTAAATATACCGATTACCGATTGTTATGAAAACTTGAAATCGGCCCTAATTAATCGGCCATTCCGATTAATCGGTCGACCTCTAGTTCAGAGTCAAGTAGAGAATGTGGTTTTACTGTATCTGTTCTGCAGTCTACCAAGGTTATAATATCAACCCCTATTAGTAATGTATCTGTTCTGCAGTCTACCAAGGTTATAATATCAACCCCTATTAGTAATGTATCTGCAGTCTACCAAGGTTATAATATCAACTATATTAGTAATGTATCTGTTCTGTAGTCTACCAAGGTTATAATATCAACCCCTATTAGTAATGTATCTGTTCTGTAGTCTACCAAGGTTATAATATCAACCCCTATTAGTAATGTATCTGCAGTCTACCAAGGTTATAATATCAACCCCTATTAGTAATGTATCTGTAGTCTACCAAGGTTATAATATCAACCCCTATTAGTAATGTATCTGTAGTCTACCAAGGTTATAATATCAACCCCTATTAGTAATGTATCTGCAGTCTACCAAGGTTATAATATCAACCCCTATTAGTAATGTATCTGTAGTCTACCAAGGTTATAATATCAACCCCTATTAGTAATGTATCTGTAGTCTACCAAGGTTATAATATCAACCCCTATTAGTAATGTATCTGTAGTCTACCAAGGTTATAATATCAACCCCTATTAGTAATGTATCTGTTCTGTAGTCTACCAAGGTTATAATATCAACCCTATTAGTAATGTATCTGTTCTGTAGTCTACCAAGGTTATAATATCACCCCCTATTAGTAATGTATCTGTTCTGTAGTCTACCAAGGTTATAATATCAACCCCTATTAGTAATGTATCTGTTCTGTAGTCTACCAAGGTTATAATATCAACTCTATTAGTAATGTATCTGTTCTGCAGTCTACCAAGGTTATAATATCAACCCCTATTAGTTATGTATCTGTAGTCTACCAAGGTTATAATATCAACCCCTATTAGTAATGTATCTGTTCTGTAGTCTACCAAGGTTATAATATCAACCCCTATTAGTAATGTATCTGTTCTGTAGTCTACCAAGGTTATAATATCAACCCCTATTAGTAATGTATCTGTTCTGTAGTCTACCAAGGTTATAATATCAACCCCTATTAGTAATGTATCTGTTCTGTAGTCTACCAAGGTTATAATATCAACCCCTATTAGTAATGTATCTGTTCTGTAGTCTACCAAGGTTATAATATCAACCCCTATTAGTAATGTATCTGTTCTGCAGTCTACCAAGGTTATAATATCACCCCCTATTAGTAATGTATCTGTAGTCTACCAAGGTTATAATATCAACCCCTATTAGTAATGTATCTGTAGTCTACCAAGGTTATAATATCAACCCCTATTAGTAATGTATCTGTTCTGTAGTCTACCAAGGTTATAATATCAACCCCTATTAGTAATGTATCTGTTCTGTAGTCTACCAAGGTTATAATATCAACCCCTATTAGTAATGTATCTGTAGTCTACCAAGGTTATAATATCACCCCCTATTAGTAATGTATCTGTTCTGCAGTCTACCAAGGTTATAATATCAACCCCTATTAGTAATGTATCTGTTCTGTAGTCTACCAAGGTTATAATATCACCCCCTATTAGTAATGTATCTGTAGTCTACCAAGGTTATAATATCAACTCTATTAGTAATGTATCTGTTCTGTAGTCTACCAAGGTTATAATATCACCCCTATTAGTAATGTATCTGTAGTCTACCAAGGTTATAATATCAACCCCTATTAGTAATGTATCTGTTCTGCAGTCTACCAAGGTTATAATATCAACCCCTATTAGTAATGTATCTGTTCTGTAGTCTACCAAGGTTATAATATCAACCCCTATTAGTAATGTATCTGTAGTCTACCAAGGTTATAATATCAACCCCTATTAGTAATGTATCTGTAGTCTACCAAGGTTATAATATCACCCCCTATTAGTAATGTATCTGTTCTGTAGTCTACCAAGGTTATAATATCACCCCCTATTAGTAATGTATCTGTTCTGTAGTCTACCAAGGTTATAATATCAACCCCTATTAGTAATGTATCTGTTCTGTAGTCTACCAAGGTTATAATATCAACCCTATTAGTAATGTATCTGTTCTGTAGTCTACCAAGGTTATAATATCAACCCTATTAGTAATGTATCTGTTCTGTAGTCTACCAAGGTTATAATATCACCCCTATTAGTAATGTATCTGTAGTCTACCAAGGTTATAATATCAACCCCTATTAGTAATGTATCTGTTCTGTAGTCTACCAAGGTTATAATATCAACCCCTATTAGTAATGTATCTGTAGTCTACCAAGGTTATAATATCAACCCCTATTAGTAATGTATCTGTTCTGTAGTCTACCAAGGTTATAATATCAACCCTATTAGTAATGTATCTGTTCTGTAGTCTACCAAGGTTATAATATCACCCCCTATTAGTAATGTATCTGTTCTGCAGTCTACCAAGGTTATAATATCAACCCCTATTAGTAATGTATCTGTTCTGTAGTCTACCAAGGTTATAATATCAACTCTATTAGTAATGTATCTGTTCTGTAGTCTACCAAGGTTATAATATCAACCCTATTAGTAATGTATCTGTTCTGTAGTCTACCAAGGTTATAATATCAACCCCTATTAGTAATGTATCTGTTCTGCAGTCTACCAAGGTTATAATATCAACCCCTATTAGTAATGTATCTGTAGTCTACCAAGGTTATAATATCAACCCCTATTAGTAATGTATCTGTTCTGTAGTCTACCAAGGTTATAATATCAACCCCTATTAGTAATGTATCTGTAGTCTACCAAGGTTATAATATCAACCCCTATTAGTAATGTATCTGTAGTCTACCAAGGTTATAATATCAACCCCTATTAGTAATGTATCTGTTCTGTAGTCTACCAAGGTTATAATATCAACCCCTATTAGTAATGTATCTGCAGTCTACCAAGGTTATAATATCAACCCCTATTAGTAATGTATCTGTTCTGCAGTCTGCCAAGGTTATAATATCAACCCCTATTAGTAATGTATCTGTAGTCTACCAAGGTTATAATATCAACCCCTATTAGTAATGTATCTGTTCTGCAGTCTACCAAGGTTATAATATCACCCCCTATTAGTAATGTATCTGTTCTGTAGTCTACCAAGGTTATAATATCACCCCCTATTAGTAATGTATCTGTAGTCTACCAAGGTTATAATATCAACCCCTATTAGTAATGTATCTGTTCTGTAGTCTACCAAGGTTATAATATCAACTCTATTAGTAATGTATCTGCAGTCTACCAAGGTTATAATATCAACCCCTATTAGTAATGTATCTGTTCTGTAGTCTACCAAGGTTATAATATCACCCCCTATTAGTAATGTATCTGTAGTCTACCAAGGTTATAATATCAACCCCTATTAGTAATGTATCTGTAGTCTACCAAGGTTATAATATCAACCCCTATTAGTAATGTATCTGTTCTGTAGTCTACCAAGGTTATAATATCAACCCCTATTAGTAATGTATCTGTTCTGCAGTCTACCAAGGTTATAATATCAACCCCTATTAGTAATGTATCTGTTCTGTAGTCTACCAAGGTTATAATATCAACCCCTATTAGTAATGTATCTGTTCTGTAGTCTACCAAGGTTATAATATCAACCCCTATTAGTAATGTATCTGTTCTGTAGTCTACCAAGGTTATAATATCACCCCCTATTAGTAATGTATCTGTTCTGTAGTCTACCAAGGTTATAATATCAACCCCTATTAGTAATGTATCTGTAGTCTACCAAGGTTATAATATCAACCCCTATTAGTAATGTATCTGTTCTGCAGTCTACCAAGGTTATAATATCAACCCCTATTAGTAATGTATCTGTAGTCTACCAAGGTTATAATATCAACCCCTATTAGTAATGTATCTGTTCTGTAGTCTACCAAGGTTATAATATCAACCCCTATTAGTAATGTATCTGTTCTGCAGTCTACCAAGGTTATAATATCAACCCCTATTAGTAATGTATCTGTTCTGTAGTCTACCAAGGTTATAATATCAACCCCTATTAGTAATGTATCTGTTCTGTAGTCTACCAAGGTTATAATATCACCCCCTATTAGTAATGTATCTGTTCTGTAGTCTACCAAGGTTATAATATCAACCCCTATTAGTAATGTATCTGTAGTCTACCAAGGTTATAATATCAACCCCTATTAGTAATGTATCTGTTCTGTAGTCTACCAAGGTTATAATATCAACCCCTATTAGTAATGTATCTGTAGTCTACCAAGGTTATAATATCAACCCCTATTAGTAATGTATCTGTTCTGTAGTCTACCAAGGTTATAATATCAACCCCTATTAGTAATGTATCTGTTCTGCAGTCTACCAAGGTTATAATATCACCCCCTATTAGTAATGTATCTGTTCTGCAGTCTACCAAGGTTATAATATCAACCCCTATTAGTAATGTATCTGTTCTGTAGTCTACCAAGGTTATAATATCAACCCCTATTAGTAATGTATCTGTTCTGTAGTCTACCAAGGTTCTAATATCAACCCCTATTAGTAATGTATCTGTTCTGTAGTCTACCAAGGTTATAATATCAACCCCTATTAGTAATGTATCTGTTCTGCAGTCTGCAAAGGTTATAATATCACCCTATTAGAACAGTAAACTCACCTGGACTGACTCCCAGCAGGTGTAATGGAGGAATAGTATCGTTGATTAAAACGGAAGAACTCCAACCCGCTGGTATTCAAACCTCATCCCATGGATACATTTGCATAGCGCATATAAGGAAGTGTTTGGTGAATGAGATTAATGAGGTTATCAAAATGTCTTGATTTAAATCCCATAACGCAAAAAAAATAAAAATAATTTACACTCGACTTGTGTTTTCATACTTTCACTGACTGTGTTGAGGAACATTTCCTGACTATGACTTGAGATATGTGGTTGTCTCACCTAGCTAATTTAGGATGAATACACTTACTGTCAATCGCTCTGGATAAAGAACATCTGCCAAATAACTAAAATGTTAAATGTAAAAAAAATGATTATGTCAAAATCTTTCTCCGTACAGGCTAAAGGCCTCGGACCTGCAGCTGCGTTTCTGTACCAACGAGACCCAGGCCACACGGGAGGTGTTTGTAGCCAAGCTGCAGAGGATGGGCTTTGATATCTCTGTGTGTGAGGTTTTCTCCCCAGCCCCGGCTGCCGTGGCTGTCCTGAAGGAGAGGGGGCTACGACCCCACCTGCTGGTCTACGATGGTAATGAATTCATCATGTTCATGATTTTTAAATCTAACCTTTTATTTATTAACTAGGCAAGTCCAGTTTAAGAACAAATTCTTATTTACAATGACGGGCCTACACCGGCCAAACCCGGACGACGCTGGGCCAATTGTGCGTCGCCCTACGGGACTCCCAATCACAGCCGGTTGTGATACAGCCTGGAAGTGAACCAAGGTGTCTGTAGTGATGCCTCGAGCACTGAGATGGAATGCCTCAGACCGCTGTGCCACTCGGGAGACCCCAAATGATGTTTATTGTACATTAAGAGAATCTTTCCACAGCTCAGAAGTTTCATACACACCCACAGCTACTCTAACCTAGCCTGGCTCTAAATTACCCTGTCACTTGTTCTTCCTGATTCTGCCTCCCTGTGTGACTTTAGGAAGGCTACCCAGAGTGTTGTCCTCTTCAACGTCCCCTCCTGGTATGAGGGAACCCCTCCGTCCGGAACAGGAGTAAACTGGCACACGTAGTCAGGGAAGATCAACTCCCTGGAACTTTACACACAGAACCTCACAAGGAAAGCAACCCGGGTCTTCAATGACCACAGCCACTAACTGCAAGCATCCTTCAATAGGCTGCCGTCTGGTCGGAAGACTAGGGTTGATTTGCGGGAACCCACGTACCCGTATTTACTGCCTAAAACCACTTCCCTTTTCCTGGGATAAATCACTGAGATCCCCAATAAGTTCCTGAACTGACATGGACATGCTCAATGTCTGTGTTTTTATGTCTGTCCTCCTTTTTAATGGAAGACAAGTTTTTTTTAATGTTGTTTGAATTTGTCTATTTCTATGCAAAGTGATCATGTATACTGTGTTTGTTTGGTTCGTTGCAGGTGTCGTCCCTGAGTTCGACAGCGTTGAGAAGACCAACCCAAACTGTGTTGTCATAGGAGACGCGGCAGAGAAGTTCTCCTACCAGAACCTCAACGATGCCTTCAGAGTTCTGATAGCGCTGGAGAAACCAGTACTGTTCTCTCTGGGCCGAGGGTAGGTGCAGTCATACACACACTATACACACTCATATACACACTTTATTACTGGATAATAATGCTATTCTCGTGTAGTAACAACCCAGTAATAAAGGCCTGATTTATTCAGAAAGATATTCCTGCAGCTCTACTTTAAATCAAATCAAATTTATTTATAAAGCCCTTCGTACATCAGCTGATATCTCAAAGTGCTGTACAGAAACCCAGCCTAAAACCCCAAACAGCAAGCAATGCATGTGAAAGAAGCACGGTGGCTAGGAAAAACTCCCTAGGAAAAACTCCTGAGAAAGGCCAAAAACCTAGGAAGAAACCTAGAGAGGAACCAGGCTATGAGGGGTGGCCAGTCCTCTTCTGACTGTGCCGGGTGGATATTATAACAGAACATGGCCAAGATGTTAAAATGTTCATAGATGACCAGCAGGGTCAAATAATAATAATCATAGTGGTTGTCGAGGGTGCAACCCTGAGGTCCACTGTGTG
>NW_021822730.1:112500-117500 GCF_901001165.1 Salmo trutta
ACCTCTCTGTATTAATCTGACTAGATTACTGCTACCTCTCTGTATGAGTCTGTAGTCTGACTAGATTACTGCTACCTCTCTGTATTAATCTGACTAGATTACTGCTACCTCTCTGTATTAGTCTGTAGTCTGACTAGATTACTGCTACCTCTCTGTATTAATCTGACTAGATTACTGCTACCTCTCTGTATTAGTCTGTAGTCTGACTAGATTACTGCTACCTCTCTGTATTAGTCTGTAGTCTGACCAGATTACTGCTACCTCTCTGTATTAGTCTGTAGTCTGACTAGATTACTGCTACCTCTCTGTATTAGTCTGTAGTCTGACTAGATTACTGCTACCTCTCTGTATTAGTCTGTAGTCTGACTAGATTATTGTTACCTCTCTGTAGAAATCTGTAGTCTGACTAGATTACTGCTCCCTCTCTGTATTAGTCTGTAGTCTGACTAGATTACTGCTACCTCTCTGTATGAGTCTGTAGTCTGACTAGATTACTGCTACCTCTCTGTATTAGTCTGTAGTCTGACTAGATTACTGCTCCCTCTCTGTATTAGTCTGTAGTCTGACTAGATTACTGCTCCCTCTCTGTATTAGTCTGTAGTCTGACTAGATTACTGCTACCTCTCTGTATGAGTCTGTAGTCTGACTAGATTACTGCTACCTCTCTGTATTAGTCTGTAGCCTGACTAGATTACTGCTACCTCTCTGTATTAATCTGACTAGATTACTGCTACCTCTCTGTATTAGTCTGTAGTCTGACTAGATTACTGCTACCGACCATTCCTTCTACCTCATGGCTTGGTTTTTGCTCTGACATGCGCTGTCAACTGTGGGACCTTATATACACTACCAGTCGAATGTTTTGACCTAGTCATTCAAGGGTTTTTCTTTGTTTTTACTATTTTCTACATTGTAGATTAACAGTGAAGACATAAACTATGGAATAACACATATGGAAGAGTGCAAAGCTGTCATCAAGGCAAAAGGTGGCTACTTTGAAGAATATAAAATATAACATTTATTTTGATTTGTTTAACACTTTTTTGGTTACTACATGATTCCATGTGTGTTATTTCATAGTTTTGATGTCTTCACTGTTATTCTACAATGTAGAAAATAGTAAAAATAAAGAAAAACCCTTGAATGAGTAGGTGTCCAAACTTTTGACTGGTACTGTACAACACAGGGCCCCAGGACAGTCAGCCACACAACACAGAACCCCAGGACTGGTCTCAGAGCCCCCCACTGGGTTAGCCTGGTCTCAGAGTCCCCCCACTGGGTTAGCCTGGTCTCAGAGCCCCCCACTGGGTTAGCCTGGTCTCAGAGTCCCCCCACTGGGTTAGCCTGGTCTCAGAGTCCCCCCACTGGGTTAGCCTGGTCTCAGAGTCCCCCCACTGGGTTAGCCTGGTCTCAGAGTCCCCCCACTGGGTTAGCCTGGTCTCAGAGTCCCCCCCACTGGGTTAGCCTGGTCTCAGAGTCCCCCCACTGGGTTAGCCTGGTCTCAGAGTCCCCCCACTGGGTTAGCCTGGTCTCAGAGTCCCCCCACTGGGTTAGCCTGGTCTCAGAGTCCCCCCACTGGGTTAGCCTGGTCTCAGAGTCCCCCCACTGGGTTAGCCTGGTCTCAGAGTCCCCCCACTGGGTTAGCCTGGTCTCAGAGTCCCCCCCACTGGGTTAGCCTGGTCTCAGAGTCCCCCCACTGGGTTAGCCTGGTCTCAGAGTCCCCCCACTGGGTTAGCCTGGTCTCAGAGTCCCCCCACTGGGTTAGCCTGGTCTCAGAGTCCCCCCACTGGGTTAGCCTGGTCTAAGAGTCCCCCCACTGGGTTAGCCTGGTCTAAGAGTCCCCCCACTGGGTTAGCCTGGTCTAAGAGTCCCCCCACTGGGTTAGCCTGGTCTAAGAGTCCCCCCACTGGGTTAGCCTGGTCTAAGAGTCCCCCCACTGGGTTAGCCTGTCTAAGAGTCCCCCCACTGGGTTAGCCTGGTCTAAGAGTCCCCCCCACTGGGTTAGCCTGGTCTAAGAGTTCCCCCCCACTGGGTTAGCCTGGTCTAAGAGTTCCCCCCCACTGGGTTAGCCTGGTCTAAGAGTCCCCCCCCCACTGGGTTAGCCTGGTCTAAGAGTCCCCCCCCCACTGGGTTAGCCTGGTCTAAGAGTCCCCCCCCACTGGGTTAGCCTGGTCTAAGAGTCCCCCCCCCACTGGGTTAGCCTGGTCTAAGAGTCCCCCCCCCCACTGGGTTAGCCTGGTCTAAGAGTCCCCCCCCCACTGGGTTAGCCTGGTCTAAGAGTCCCCCCCCCCCACTGGGTTAGCCTGGTCTAAGAGTCCCCCCCCCCACTGGGTTAGCCTGGTCTCAGAGTCCCCCCACTGGGTTAGCCTGGTCTCAGAGTCCCCCCACTGGGTTAGCCTGGTCTCAGAGTTCCCCCCCACTGGGTTAGCCTGGTCTCAGAGTTCCCCCCCACTGGGTTAGCCTGGTCTCAGAGTTCCCCCCCACTGGGTTAGCCTGGTCTCAGAGTTCCCCCCCACTGGGTTAGCCTGGTCTCAGAGTCCCCCCACTGGGTTAGCCTGGTCTAAGAGTCCCCCCCCCCCACTGGGTTAGCCTGGTCTAAGAGTCCCCCCCCCACTGGGTTAGCCTGGTCTAAGAGTTCCCCCCCCCACTGGGTTAGCCTGGTCTAAGAGTCCCCCCCCCACTGGGTTAGCCTGGTCTAAGAGTCCCCCCCCCCACTGGGTTAGCCTGGTCTAAGAGTCCCCCCCCCCCCACTGGGTTAGCCTGGTCTAAGAGTCCCCCCCCCACTGGGTTAGCCTGGTCTAAGAGTCCCCCCCCCACTGGGTTAGCCTGGTCTAAGAGTCCCCCCCCCCACTGGGTTAGCCTGGTCTCCGAGTCCCCCCCACAGGGTTAGCCTGGTCTCCGAGTCCCCCCCACTGGGTTAGCCTGGTCTCCGAGTCCCCCCCACTGGGTTAGCCTGGTCTCAGAGTCCCCCCAATGGGTTAGCCTGGTCTAAGAGTCCCCCTGGTTCAACAGTGAAAGGGCGACTCCGGGATGCTGGCCTTAACGGCAGAGTACCTCTGTCCAGTGTCTGTGTTCTTTTGCCCATCTTAATCTTTTGTTTTTATTGGCCAGTCTGAGATATGGCCTTTTCTTTGCAACTCTGCCTAGAAGGCCGGCATTCCGGAGTCGCCTCTTCACTGTTGACGTTGAGACTGGTGTTTTGTGGGTACTATTTAATGAAGCTGCCAGTTGAGGACTGTGTCTCAAACTAGACACTCTAATGTACTTGTTCTCTTGCTCAGTTGTGCACCGGGGCCTCCCACTCCTCTTTCTATTCTGGTTAGAACACTGTTCTGTGAAGAGAGTAGAACACAGCGTTGTACAAGATCTTCCGTTTCTTGGCAATTTCTCACATGGAAAAGCCTTCATTTCTCTGAACAAGAATAGACTGACGAGTTTCAGTTGAAATGTCTTTGTTTCTGGCCATTTTGAGCCTGTAATCGAACCCTGAAATGCTGATGCTCCAGATACTCAACTAGTCTAAAGACGGCCAGATTTATGCTTTTTAATTAGCACAACCGTTTTCAGCTGTGCTAACATAATTGCAAAGGGTTTTCTAATGATCAATTAGCCTTTTAAAATGATAAACTTGGATTAGCTAACACAACGTGCCATTGGAACACAGGAGTGATGGTTGCTGATAATGGGCCTCTGTACGCCTATGTAGATATTCCATTAAAAAATCAGCCGTTTCCAGCTACAATAGTCATTTACAACATTAACAATGTCTACACTGTATTTCTGATCAATTTGATGTTATTTTAAATGGACAAAAAAAAAAGTTTTTCTTTCAAAAACAAGGACATTTCTAAGTGACCCCAAACATTTGAACGGTAGTGTACATATATACACACACACACACACACACACACACACACACACACACACACACACACACACACACACACACACACACACACACACACACAGTGACAAATTGGCACTGATCTGAGCCAAGGGGGGGCCGACGGTGTGTTTGTGGCGTCATGTAACTGCTGTCCAGAAGGCTGTTCAGCCTCACACAAACACTGTCTGCTACTTTCACTGTGAGTGTGAGACGTGAGATTTAGCCTTGTTTAGCCTTGCATGACCCGTAAACTCTGTGGAGAGCAGGGAACAGCCATAAACCACAGCGAGATGTGGGAAAAAGACAGCTGGCTGTCTCCAAGGTTACGTTCCAAATGGAACCCTATTACTTTAGTAGTACACTATCTAGGGGATAGGATGCCATTTGGGACCAGACCCAAGTCAACTAGGCGCTGCTCTGTCTCAGGCCTTCTGTGTAGTTCCCACCAGGCCTTCCAATATGGCTGCTATAACATCCTAAATCTGTTACCAGGCCTTCCAATATGGCTGCTATAACATCCTAAATCTATTACCAGACCTTCCAATATGGCTGCTTATAACATCCTAAATCTATTACCAGACCTTCCAATATGGCTGCTATAACGTCCTAAATCTGTTACCAGACCTTCCAATATGGCTGCTATAACATCCTAAATCTATTACCAGACCTTCCAATATGGCTGCTATAACATCCTAAATCTGTTACCAGACCTTCCATTATGGCTGCTATAACATCCTAAATCTGTTACCAGACCTTCCAATATGGCTGCTATAACATCCTAAATCTGTTACCAGGCCTTCCAATATGGCTGCTATAACATCCTAAATCTGTTACCAGGCCTTCCAATATGGCTGCTATAACATCCTAAATCTGTTACCAGGCCTTCCAATATGGCTGCTATAACATCCTAAATCTGTTACCAGACCTTCCAATATGGCTGCTTATAACATCCTAAATCTGTTACCAGACCTTCCAATATGGCTGCTATAACATCCTAAATCTGTTACCAGACCTTCCAATATGGCTGCTTATAACATCCTAAATCTGTTACCAGACCTTCCAATATGGCTGCTATAACATCCTAAATCTGTTACCAGGCCTTCCAATATGGCTG
>NW_021822730.1:125000-131550 GCF_901001165.1 Salmo trutta
GGCCAACAGATCTTCCTGTAAACTCTTAAGAATGTCTCTGGTGGTAAATTGGATACGTGGTGGTATCTTCGTCCGTCTGTTAGACTGGATCCGTCGTCCGTCCTTTCCTAGCCCACGTCTACAGCGGCCGCTGCTAACTCAGCGGCTAGGAAGTATCACTTCTGTAGTGAATAAGCTCAAAGTTCATACCATTCGCCACCAAAGCTCACGCCGAGGTTGGCTTAGTTCTGTACTTGACATGTGTGTCCTTCTAACGTAGAGGCTGCAGACCTCACGTACTGGAACAACGTGGTTATCTTTTCGTCAAAGGCTTATATAGTGGAGAGGGGGAAGGATGTGTTTCATCGTTTATAACCCCTGTCTCTTCACAGGGTTGGGCCACTGATCAAGCAGGGCACTTTCCTTATGAAAACCCAAATCTCTCAGTTGGAAGCTAAAATTACATTTAATCTCCTAACAAACAATTTCAATATCAAACATTTCAATTGCATAACAATTCCATGTTACTCTGATAACTAGAGGGTGTATACTTTCTCAGGTACAGTTTATGTCGTCCTGTCATCAGTCATAATGTCTCAGATGACAACTGAACTGACATCCATACTCATTACGTTCCAAAGCATATTTCCAACTGGTTTTATTACCAAAATATGGTTCCTTTCCCCATTTGTTTGATGTTCCCAGACTCTCTATATTTAACAGGACAGCAGTCCTTCAGTAGGGTCAGTAAGAGAGGGGAAGGAAGAAAGGTATTTATGGGGGGGGGGTCACAGGCCAACGTCATGACAACACAGTTAAAGGGCAGGACAGAATCTTTGACACAGTTAAAGGGAATAGGGCTCTGGTCAACAGTAGTGCACTATATAGGGAATAGGGTGCCATTTGGGACTCAGTTACAGACTCCAGTTGGTAACCCTAGACCAAAGCCTCAGTCCTATTTGGGGATAGTGAAATATATATTGAGGTTATATCTGAGAAACTAGCAGAAGTGTATCCAGAGGTCCACAGTATTTCAACACTTGACACTTTGTTTGACCTTGTGTTTGGGTCGTTGTGCTCCAAGATATGGACATATTATACATGACCTCAGATAGACCTCCAGCTCAGACAACGTCAAGGAACAAGATATCAGACTGTTGTTTTCCTGGTCCTCTAGTTCACCTGGGGTCATATTCAGAGGGTTGTTTACAGGTCACCTGGGGTCATATTCAGGGTTGTTTTCCTGGTCCTTTAGTTCACCTGGGGTCACATTCAGAGAGTTGTTTACAGGTCACCTGGGGTCATATTCAGGGTTGTTTTCCTGGTCCTCTAGTTCACCTGGGGTCATATTCAGAGAGTTGTTTACAGGTCACCTGGGGTCACATTCAGAGAGTTATTTTCCTGGTCCTCTAGGTCACCTGGGGTCATATTCAGAGGGTTGTTTACAGGTCACCTGGGGTCACATTCAGAGAGTTATTTTCCAGGTCCTCTAGTTCACCTGGGGTCACATTCAGAGGGTTGTTTACAGGTCACCTGGGGTCACATTCAGAGAGTTGTTTACAGGTCACCTGGGGTCATATTCAGAGGGTTGTTTTCCAGGTCCTCTAGTTCACCTGGGGTCACATTGAGGGATATAGGCACAGGCCAAAGTTTCCAACACATAACCTCACACAGATTTTCCTCCGTATGACACACAGAGTGGAGCCAGTCCATCACCCCCATGGCAATACACACACTGGAGCTGTTTCTATAGCAACCTGGCCTGATCCCAAGCTTAGTCAGGTCTGACACCATTTCACCCAGCTGGTAAACTAACAAATAACAAATCCATCTCCCTGGAGGTTTGTCCATGACAGCCAGCCAGTAGGAATCCATCTCCCTGGAGGTTTGTCCATGACAGCCAGTCAGTAGGAATCCATCTCCCTGGAGGTTTGTCCATGACATCCAGTCAGTAGGAATCCATCTCCCTGGAGGTTTGTCCATGACAGCCAGTCAGTAGGAATCCATCTCCCTGGAGGTTTGTCCATGACAGCCAGTCAGTAGGAATCCATCTCCCTGGAGGTTTGTCCATGACAGCCAGTCAGTAGGAATCCATCTCCCTGGAGGTTTGTCCATAACAGCCAGTCAGTAGGAATCCATCTCCCTGGAGGTTTGTCCATGACAGCCAGTCAGTAGGAATCCATCTCCCTGGAGGTTTGTCCATGACAGCCAGTCAGTAGGAATCCATCTCCCTGGGGGTTTGTCCATGACAGCCAGTCAGTAGGAATCCATCTCCCTGGAGGTTTGTCCATGACAGCCAGTCAGTAGGAATCCATCTCCCTGGAGGTTTGTCCATAACAGCCAGTCAGTAGGAATCCATCTCCCTGGAGGTTTGTCCATGACAACCAGTCAGTAGGAATCCATCTCCCTGGAGGTTTGTCCATGACAGGTAGACTGGCTGTTGATTTACTTCTTTCTAAGTGCAGCTAATTGGTTACTTGACTATTTCCCCACACAGGCTGGATTACCTTTCCAATAACAGTGATGAGCTCATTCAAGGGACAAGCCTGGGCCTGTATTACCTCAGCATTTCGTTATCACTAAGGATTGATTGACAGCCAGTCTCTTTTATACTGTCTCTGTCCTAAAAGGCCCCCTATTCCCCATAGGATTCTAGTCTCTGTCCTAAAAGGCCCCCTATTCCCCATAGGATTCTAGTCTCTGTCCCAAAGGGCCCCCTATTCCCCATAGGATTCTAGTCTCTGTCCTAAAAGGCCCCCCTATTCCCCATAGGATTCTAGTCTCTGTCCCAAAGGCCCCCCTATTCCCCATAGGGCACCCTATTCCCCATAGGATATTAGTCTCTGTCCCAAAGGGCCCCTATTCCCCATAGGGCCCCCTATTCCCCATAGGGTTCTAGTCTCTGTCCCAAAGGGGCCCCTATTCCCCATAGGATTCTAGTCTCTGTCCCAAAGGGGCCCCTATTCCCCATAGGATTCTAGTCTCTGTCCCAAAGGGCCCCCTATTCCCCATAGGATTCTAGTCTCTGTCCTAAAAGGCCCCCCTATTCCCCATAGGATTCTAGTCTCTGTCCCAAAGGGCCCCCTATTCACCATAGGATTCTAGTCTCTGTCCCAAAGGGCCCCCTATTCCCCATAGGATTCTAGTCTCTGTCCCAAAGGGCCCTTATTCCCCATAGGATTCTAGTCTCTGTCCTAAAAGGCCCCCCTATTCCCCATAGGATTCTAGTCTCTGTCCCAAAGGGCCCCCTATTCCCCATAGGATTCTAGTCTCTGTCCCAAAGGGCCCCCTATTCCCCATAGGATTCTAGTATCTGTCCCAAAGGGCCCCCTATTCCCCATAGGATTCTAGTCTCTGTCCCAAAGGGCCCCCTATTCCCCAAAGGGCCCCCTATTCCCCATAGGATTCTAGTCTCTGTCCCAAAGGGCCCCCTATTCCCCATAGGATTCTAGTCTCTGTCCCAAAGGGCCCCCTATTCCCCATAGGATTCTAGTCTCTGTCCCAAAGGGCCCCCTATTCCCCATAGGATTCTAGTCTCTGTCCCAAAGGGCCCCCTATTCCCCATAGGATTCTAGTCTCTGTCCCAAAGGGCCCCCTATTCCCCATAGGATTCTAGTCTCGTTCTGTCAGTGATTTGCTGACTACTAGCCTTCCCCTTTATGGCTGGTGGTTTGTTGTCTTTCTTTCAGAGTGAATGATAATCTCATCAGTCTGTCACCTTCATACTTTATGAAGTGGAGATATGACTTTATTCACTGAGGGGATGTTCAAGGTGATGGGTAGACAGCTAGGCTAGATAGTCTTCTGCTGATACCTGGGTCTGCTGGCTCTACCTGAGGTACACTATACATAGCAGTCTGTGAGGAACAGGGTGTGTGTCATTCAAGGCCTCTACTTGTTTAGTTTCAGGTCTATACCTGAAACCAAAGGTTGAAATAAGGCATTTAACTGTATTATCTATAGTCATTTAGCAGTATTATCTATAGTCATTTAACAGTATTATCTATAGTCATTTAACAGTATTATCTATAGTCATTTAACAGTATTATCTATAGTCATTTAACAGTATTATCTATAGTCATTTAACAGTATTATCTATAGTCATTTAACAGTATTATCTATAGTCATTTAACAGTATTATCTATAGTCATTTAACAGTATTATCTATAGTCATTTAACAGTATTATCTATAGTCATTTAGCAGTATTATCTATAGTCATTTAGCAGTATTATCTATAGTCATTTAGCAGTATTATCTATAGTCATTTAGCAGTTATCTAGTCATTTAACAGTATTATCTATAGTCATTTAACAGTATTATCTAGTTATTTAACAGTATTATCTATAGTCATTTAGCAGTATTATCTATAGGCATTTAGCAGTATTATCTATAGGCATTTAGCAGTATTATCTATAGGCATTTAGCAGTATTATCTATAGTCATTTAGCAGTATTATCTATAGTCATTTAGCAGTATTATCTATAGTCATTTAGCAGTATTATCTATAGTCATTTAGCAGTATTATCTATAGGCATTTAGCAGTATTATCTATAGGCATTTAGCAGTATTATCTATAGTCAGTCTATATTTATAGTCACAACATGCAAATTCCATGTTGTCCTCTCAGAGCTAGCTAATCACATGACCAGGCTAATGTTTGGAGACTGTACAGACCAGACATTCCTCAGAGCCTATAACGTTACATCTTGCCCACTGAAATATTTCATTGAAATACACTAAAAACAGAAATATAAATTTAACATGCAACAATTTCAAAAAGATTTGACTGAGTTACAGTTCATATAAGGAAATCAGTCCATTTAAATAAATTCATTGAGCCCTAATCTTCCCTGTGGCTCAGTTGGTAGAGCATGGTGTTTGCAACGCCAGGGTTGTGGGTTTGATTCCCACGGGGGGCCAGTACAAAAAAAAATGTATGAAATGTATGCATTCACTACTGTAAGTCGCTCTGGATAAGAGCGTCTGCTAAATGACTAAAATGTAAATGTAATCTATGGATGTCACATGACTGGGAATACAGATATGAATCTGTTGGTCACAGACAAGGTAGAGGGTGTGGATCAGAAAATCAGTCAGTATCTAGTGTGACCACCATTTGCCTCATGCAGCCATGACACATCTCCTTTGCATAAGAGTGATGAAAGATTCAGCAGGTTACACACCTGGCTATCAGGATGCAGAGAGAAGCCAGGCTTCCCACAACAACAAACAAATTTGCCAAAAAAATGATAGTACAGGACCAGTCAAAAGTTTGGACACCTACTTTCACGTACACATGCATGTTGTGGTAGTAGAGTAGGGGGTCTGAGGGAACACAGTGTATTGTAGATATGTGGTAGTAGAGTAGGGGGGCTGAGGGAACACAGTGTATTGTAGATATGTGGTAGTAGAGTAGGGGGGTCTGAGGGAAGACAGTGTATTGTAGATATGTGATAGTAGAGTAGTGGTCTGAGGGAACACAGTGTATTGTAGATATGTGGTAGTAGAGTAGGGGGTCTGAGGGAACACAGTGTATTGTAGATATGTGGTAGTAGAGTAGGGGGTCTGAGGGAACACAGTGTATTGTAGATATGTGGTAGTGGTGGAGTAGGGGTCTGAGGGAACACAGTGTATTGTAGATATGTGGTAGTGGTGGAGTAGGGGGTCTGAGGGAACACAGTGTATTGTAGATATGTGGTAGTAGAGTAGGGGCCTGAGGGAACACAGTGTATTGTAGTGGTGGAGTAGGGGGTCTGAGGGAACACAGTGTATTGTAGATATGTGGTAGTAGAGTAGGGGGCTGAGGGAACACAGTGTATTGTAGATATGTGGTAGTAGAGTAGGGGGTCTGAGGGAACACAGTGTATTGTAGATATGTGGTAGTAGTAGAGTAGGGGCCTGAGGGAACACAGTGTATTGTAGATATGTGGTTAGTAGTAGTGGGGGGCTGAGGGAACACAGTGTATTGTAGATATGTGGTAGTAGAGTAGGGGTCTGAGGGAACACAGTGTATTGTAGATATGTGGTAGTGGTGGAGTAGGGGGCTGAGGGAACACAGTGTATTGTAGATATGTGGTAGTGGTGGAGTAGGGGGCCTGAGGGAACACAGTGTATTGTAGATATGTGGTAGTAGAGTAGGGGGTCTGAGGGAACACAGTGTATTGTAGATATGTGGTAGTAGAGTAGGGGGTCTGAGGGAACACAGTGTATTGTAGATATGTGGTAGTAGAGTAGGGGGCCTGAGGGAACACAGTGTATTGTAGATATGTGGTAGTGGTAGAGTAGGGGGTCTGGGGGAACACAGTGTATTGTAGATATGTGGTAGTGGTGGAGTAGGGGGGCTGAGGGAACACAGTGTATTGTAGATATGTGGTAGTGGTGGAGTAGGGGGTCTGAGGGAACACAGTGTATTGTAGATATGTGGTAGTAGAGTAGGGGGTCTGAGGGAACACAGTGTATTGTAGATATGTGGTAGTGGTGGAGTAGGGGGCCTGAGGGAACACAGTGTATTGTAGATATGTGGTGTAGAGTAGGGGGGCTGAGGGAACACAGGTATTGTAAGATGTGGTA
>NW_021822730.1:131650-196650 GCF_901001165.1 Salmo trutta
GAGAGAGAGAGAGAGAGAGAGTAGAGAGAGAACACAAGCACAAACACAAGCAAAATGCAGTGCTATCTGGCCCTAAATCGACAGTACACTATGGCTAATATTGACCATGGTTACTGATCAAAACCTTAGAAAAACCTTGACAAAGTACAGGCTCAGTGAGCACAGCCTTGCCATTGAGAAGGGTAGACACAGGAAAACCTGGCTCCCTGTAGAGGAAAGGCTGTGCAACCACTGCACAACAGCAGAACCTGAGACGGAGCTGCATTTCCTGACAAAATGTCAAAAATATAAAACAATTAGAGAGTGTCATTTCCCCAAATTTGAAATCCTTATTCAAGGTTTTTAAAGACCTCTCTGATGAGGATAGGCTACCCATCCTGTTGGGGGAGGACGCAGAGAGCTGTGGGTTGGCAGCGCACTACATTGCTGCCTGCCATAAGTTGAGGGACAGTGTCTGACAGACCAATAAACCTGCACATGTCCTCAACTGTATGATTATTGTTATTGTTGAATGTATGGTTATATTGACCGTTGGTTATTGTTGTTACTGTTGTCCCGTTGACAATTTTTGATTCTCATTTTTATTTATTTTTTATATTGTAAATATCCAAAGTAAGCTTTGGCAATATGTACATTGTTACGTCATGCCAATAAAGCGAATTTAATTGAATTGAGAGAGAGAGAGGATAGCTCAGAATCCTTATTAAATGAATGTATTTGCGCTGGATTTGTTTTTAAAACCTACCTGGTGTGACTGAATCCCCATGTCATCCAGAACCTTCTGAAAGAACATGGGGTCTGGCTTCCCAATGACCTCAGCTTCTACATCGCAGGCATACTGACGGAGAGAAACACAAAGACCGCTGACAAAACAGAGATGACCACAAGTTCCCACAAAGGTCTGGGGGAGATATCAACGGGCTTTGACTTAAAAATAAATACAAATTTTAAAAAAGAATAGGTGAGTTTATTAGTATTAATTATTGTATTTTTGTATATATATATATAATTATTATTTTACACGCTCGTCTGTTACTGTCACTTTGTCATATTGTTGTCTAATATATTTTCATTTTTGTTTTGAATGTTCATAATTGGAAAATGCAAAAATAAAATACATATATATTTTTTTAACTCAGCTACTCTGTGTGTGTAGCGTAAACCACCCACCTCCAATGCCTTCATGTAAACCCCAACATCCAGTTTCAAGCCATCGTCCTCTTTGTAGTACTTCCTGTAAAGATCACACAGTGGACCTCAGGGTTAAAGTACAGCTGAAGGTAACTTCCTGTAAAGATCACACAGTGGACCTCAGGGTTAAAGTACAGCTGAAGGTACCTTCCTGTAAAGATCACACAGTGGACCTCAGGGTTAAAGTACAGCTGAAGGTAACTTCCTGTAAAGATCACACAGTGGACCTCAGGGTTAAAGTACAGCTGAAGGTAACTTCCTATAAAGATCACACAGTGGACCTCAGGGTTAAAGTACAGCTGAAGGTAACTTCCTGTAAAGATCACACAGTGGACCTCAGGGTTAAAGTACAGCTGAAGGTAACTTCCTATAAAGATCACACAGTGGACCTCAGGGTTAAAGTACAGCTGAAGGTAACTTCCTGTAAAGATCACACAGTGGACCTCAGGGTTAAAGTACAGCTGAAGGTAACTTCCTATAAAGATCACACAGTGGACCTCAGGGTTAAAGTACAGCTGAAGGTAACTTCCTGTAAAGATCACACAGTGGACCTCAGGGTTAAAGTACAGCTGAAGGTAACTTCCTGTAAAGATCACACAGTGGACCTCAGGGTTAAAGTACAGCTGAAGGTAACTTCCTATAAAGATCACACAGTGGACCTCAGGGTTAAAGTACAGCTGAAGGTAACTTCCTATAAAGATCACACAGTGGACCTCAGGGTTAAAGTACAGCTGAAGGTAACTTCCTGTAAAGATCACACAGTGGACCTCAGGGTTAAAGTACAGCTGAAGGTAACTTCCTGTAAAGATCACACAGTGGACCTCAGGGTTAAAGTACAGCTGAAGGTAACTTCCTATAAAGATCACACAGTGGACCTCAGGGTTAAAGTACAGCTGAAGGTAACTTCCTGTAAAGATCACACAGTGGACCTCAGGGTTAAAGTACAGCTGAAGGTAACTTCCTATAAAGATCACACAGTGGACCTCAGGGTTAAAGTACAGCTGAAGGTAACTTCCTGTAAAGATCACACAGTGGACCTCAGGGTTAAAGTACAGCTGAAGGTAACTTCCTATAAAGATCACACAGTGGACCTCAGGGTTAAAGTACAGCTGAAGGTAACTTCCTGTAAAGATCACACAGTGGACCTCAGGGTTTAAAGTACAGCTGAAGGTAACTTCCTGTAAAGATCACACAGTGGACCTCAGGGTTAAAGTACAGCTGAAGGTAACTTCCTATAAAGATCACACAGTGGACCTCAGGGTTAAAGTACAGCTGAAGGTAACTTCCTATAAAGATCACACAGTGGACCTCAGGGTTAAAGTACAGCTGAAGGTAACTTCCTGTAAAGATCACACAGTGGACCTCAGGGTTAAAGTACAGCTGAAGGTAACTTCCTATAAAGATCACACAGTGGACCTCAGGGTTAAAGTAGAGCTGCAGGAATATCTTTCTGAATAAATCAGGCCTTTATTACTGGGTTGTTACTACAGGATAATAGCATTATTATCCAGTAATAAAGTGTGTATATGAGTGTGTATATGAGTGTGTATAGTGTGTATATGACGGCACCTACCCTCGGCCCAGAGAGAACAGTACTGGTTTCTCCAGCGCTATCAGAACTCTGAAGGCATCGTTGAGGTTCTGGTAGGAGAACTTCTCTGCCGCGTCTCCTATGACAACACAGTTTGGGTTGGTCTTCTCAACGCTGTCGAACTCAGGGACGACACCTGCAACGAACCAAACAAACACAGTATACATGATCACTTTGCATAGAAATAGACAAATTCAGACAACATTCAAAAAAACTTTATTATCCATTAAGTAACACAGAATGGAAAATAGTCTTGGGTGCTCTGGCTTCCATTAAAAAGGAGAACAGACATAAAAACACAGACATTGAGCATGTCCATGTCAGTTCAGGAACTTATTTGGGATCTCAGTGATTTATCCCAGGAAAAGGGAAGTGGTTTTAGGCAGTAAATCCGGGTACGTGGATTCCCGCAAATCAACCCTAGTCTCCGACCAGACGGCAGCCTATTGAAGGATGCTTGCAGTTAGCGGCTGTGGTCATTGAAGACCCGGGTTGCTTTCCTTGTGAGGTTCTGTGTGTAAAGTTCCAGGGAGTTGTGGCTGTTTGTTGCCGACTAGATCTGCCCTGACTACGTGTGCCAGTTTACTCCTGTTCAGGACGGAGGGGTTCCCTCATACCAGGAGGGGACGTTGAACACTCTGAATAGCCTTCCTAAAGTCACACAGGGAGGCAGAATCAGGAAGAACAAGTGACAGGGTAATTTAGAACCAGGCTAGGTAAGAGTAGCTGTGGGTGTGTATGAAACTTCTGAGCTGTGGAAAGATTCTCTTAATGTACAATAAACATCATTTGGGGTCTCCCGAGTGGCACAGCGGTCTAAGGCATTCCATCTCAATGCTCGAGGCATCACTACAGACACCTTGGTTCACTTCCAGGCTGTATCACAACCGGCTGTGATTGGGAGTCCCGTAGGGCGACGCACAATTGGCCCAGCGTCGTCCGGGTTTGGCCGGTGTAGGCCCGTCATTGTAAATAAGAATTTGTTCTTAAACTGGACTTGCCTAGTTAATAAATAAAAGGTTAGATTTAAAAATCATGAACATGATGAATTCATTACCATCGTAGACCAGCAGGTGGGGCCGTAGCCCCCTCTCCTTCAGGACAGCCACGGCAGCCGGGGCTGGGGAGAAAACCTCACACACAGAGATATCAAAGCCCATCCTCTGTAGTTTGGCTACAAACACCTCCCGTGTGGCCTGGGTCTCGTTGGTACAGAAACGCAGCTGCAGGTCCGAGGCCTTTAGCCTGTACGGAGAAAGATTTGGACATAATCATTTTTTTTACATTTAACATTTTAGTTATTTGACAGATGTTCTTTATCCAGAGCGATTGACAGTAAGTGTATTCATCCTAAATTAGCTAGGTGAGACAACCACATATCTCAAGTCATAGTCAGGAAATGTTCCTCAACACAGTCAGTGAAAGTATGAAAACACAAGTCGAGTGTAAATTATTTTTATTTTTTTTGCGTTATGGGATTTAAATCAAGACATTTTGATAACCTCATTAATCTCATTCACCAAACACTTCCTTATATGCGCTATGCAAATGTATCCATGGGATGAGGTTTGAATACCAGCGGGTTGGAGATCTTCCGTTTTAATCAACGATACTATTCCTCCATTACACCTGCTGGGAGTCAGTCCAGGTGAGTTTACTGTTCTGATAGGGGTGATATTATAACCTTGGCAGAACAGATACATTACTAATAGAGGTGATATTATAACCTTGGTAGACTACAGATACATTACTAATAGAGGTGATATTATAACCTTGGTAGACTACAGATACATTACTAATAGGGGTTGATATTATAACCTTGGTAGACTACAGATACATTACTAATAGGGGTGATATTATAACCTTGGTAGACTACAGAACAGATACATTACTAATAGGGGTTGATATTAGAACCTTGGTAGACTACAGAACAGATACATAACTAATAGGGGTTGATATTATAACCTTGGTAGACTACAGATACATTACTAATAGGGGTTGATATTATAACCTTGGTAGACTACAGAACAGATACATTACTAATAGGGGTTGATATTAGAACCTTGGTAGACTACAGAACAGATACATAACTAATAGGGGTTGATATTATAACCTTGGTAGACTGCAGAACAGATACATTACTAATAGGGGTTGATATTATAACCTTGGTAGACTGCAGAACAGATACAGTAAAACCACATTCTCTACTTGACTCTGAACTAGAGGTCGACCGATTAATCGGAATGGCCGATTAATTAGGGCCGATTTCAAGTTTTCATAACAATCGGTAATCGGTATATTTAGCCACCGATTTGCCGTTTTTTTTTTTTACACCTATTTAACTAGGCAAGTCAGATTAAGAATACATTCTTATTTACAATGACGGCCTAGAAACGGGGGTTAACTGCCTTGTTCAGGGGGGATTCGTTTTTGAAACCTTCGGTTACCAGTCCAACGCTCTAACCACCTGCCTTACATTACACTCCACAAGGATTAACAGGCTGACTACCTGTTACGCGAGGGCAGCAAGAAGCAAAGGTAAGTTGCTAGCTAGCATTAGACTCATAAAAACCTATCAATCTTAACATAATCACTAGTTAACTACACATGGTTGATGATATTACTAGTTTATCTAACGTGTCCTGCGTTGCATATAATCGATGCGGTGCCTGTTAATTTATCATTGAATCACAGCCTACTTCGACAAACGGGTGTTGATTTAACAAGCGCATTTACGAAAAAAGTACTGTCGTTGCACCAATGTACCTAACCATAAACATCAATGCCTAACAGGAATATTTAGACTTAGTCACCCGTTAGATAAAATACGGAACGGTTCCGTATGTCACTGAAAGAAAAAAACGTTTGTTTTCGAGATGATAGTTTCCGGATTCGACCATATTAATGACCTAAGGCTCGTATTTCTGTGTGTTTATTATATTATAATTAAGTCTATGATTTGATAGAGCAGTCTGACTGAGCGGTGGTAGGCAGCAGCAGGCTCGTAAGCATTCATTCAAACAGCCCTTCGCTGTGCTTCAAGCATTGCGCTGTTTATGACTTCAACCTGGGTGGGTATAATTTGTGGAACGTTCCAACAGGAATCTATTCCAAAAACTTCATAAATAACAAGGTTTCCAAAAAAACAACGCATACAAAGTTGTATAGCGGCAGAATAAGATACCGGGTAGGGAGTGATCTATTTCATTGCGTTTTTTTCACTCATCACGTTTATTCCAAAAAATGTCTGTCCTCACATGTCTGTTTGCCTATAGACAAACATTAAGGATAACCTACGTGGTGAGTTGATGCCAATTCGGCAGCTAGTTAGCTAGGTTTGTATGCGTTGCTACTTTGTATCCGTTGTTGCTTGGCAACCTTTTACTTTACGTTTCTTGGAACAGATTCCTGTTGGAACGTTCCACCCCTTCAAGCCTATCAACTCCCAAGATTAGGCTGGTGTAACCGATGTGAAATGGCTAGCTAGTTAGCCGGGTGCACGCTGATAGCGTTTCAAACGTCACTCGCTCTGAGACTTGGAGTAGTTGTTTCCCTTCCTCTGCATGGGTAACGCTGCTTCGAGGGTTGCTGTTGTCGATGTGTTCCTGGTTCGAGCCCAGGTAGGAGCGAGGAGAAGGACGGAGGCTATACTGTTACACTGGCAATACTAAAGTGCCTATAAGAACATCCAATAGTCAAAGGTATATGAAATACAAATCGTATAGAGAGAAATAGTCCTATAATTCCTATAATAACTACAACCTAAAACATCTTACCTGGGAATATTGAAGACTCATGTTAAAAGGAACCACCAGCTTTCATATGTTCTCATGTTCTGAGCAAGGAACTTAAACGTTAGCTTTTTTACACGGCACATATTGCACTTTTACTTTCTTCTCCAACACTGTGTTTTTGCATTATTTAAACCAAATTGAACATGTTTCATTATTTATTTGAGGCTAAATTGATTTTATTGATGTATTATATTAAGTTAAAATAAGTGTTCATTCAGTATTGTTGTAATTGTCATTATTACAAAAAAAATTAAAATAATAAACCGGCCGATTAATCGGTATCGGCGTTGAAAAATCATAATCGGTCGACCTCTACGCTGAACCAAAAAAACAACCCCAGCAGAGAAATAGAAACAAATCCAATCATTAAGCTACAATGAATCTCTGCATGTGTCGTCCCCGAAAGGACATTCAGCTGATCTGCACGTTTACACACTTTATTGGATTGTATAAATAATGTATTCAGTGCTTCAGTGAGTGACAGCTCTGAAGGAATCTTGCCACCAGTTTTGAATGTTTGACATTAGGAAACACATCAGACTGACCCAAAACCAGACTCACACTGAGACTCCCCATAACATAGTTAAACAACATTCAGAACCTAACTCGACCCATGTAATAGAAGTGTCATATAGCTGTTGTAGAGCTGTAATAAGCTGTATTAGAGCTTCCTGTTTCTGCAGTATATCATGTGTTCTGTTGCTACATTTCAATATGAATTTCATCTAAAGGCTAAATCGTTGTACCCCATCGTTGCTGATGTATAAACCTCACTTTCTCACTGCTTCTACCTATAAAACGCCACACGTCTAAAGACTTTGAATGGAAGCTTTCCAACTGGGATTCGGCCATACAGAAAAAGAGTGAAAAGTCAAAAAGAGTTGGCTAGAAACTGATGAGCTCAATCCCCAAACCAGAACAACCCCACAGCCGCTTCACTGCTGGCTGCCGGTCGGCAATAGATTTGACCCGTTCAGGCATGTAAATTATTAGTTCTAATCAAATACATGTAACATTTCTATCTGAAGGAGTCTAGTTAATATGTTTACACTCGGACCCACTGTCCCGAAACAGTGTCCGTCCTCTGAATGCCACTGGGTACAGCTCTCTACCTAGTAGCCTACCTAACCTCCTCACCTTTTCACCGCTTCTACGGAGCCTGGAATTGGAGAGCCGCCGTCTTCCCCGGCATCATATAACACGCCGCACATGTCTAAAATCACACCTTTCAAACTTTTGACGGATTCTTCCCAGCTGGTAGCCGCCATGACGAAAAAAGTGACACAGTGAAAGAGCTGATTCTTCTTCTTCTACTTCTGGATCGTAATCCAACTTTTAGGTGCTTACATCGCCACCTACTGTACTGGAGTGTGAGGCCAGTCACAGCCGACCTACATTCAATTATCTTTATTATTCCTGTTCCTCTAAGACATTGAAATAGCGCCCTAGACACCATCACCTACACTCATTAAAACCCACTACCCCCATTCCACTACTTTGATCCTATCTGTTCCTGCACCAGGCCAACAACCTGGGAGGACAGGACACCACCACTCATTAAAACCCACTACCCCCATTCCACTACTTTGATCCTATCTGTTCCTGCACCAGGCCAACAACCTGGGAGGACAGGACACCACCACTCATTAAAACCCACTACCCCCATTCCACTACTTTGATCCTATCTGTTCCTGCACCATGCCAACAACCTGGGAGGACGGGACACCACCACTCATCATAGGCGGAAATCCCAGGGGGGACGGTGGGGACACGGCCCCCCCATCCTGGGAAAAATATGATTTGTCCCCCCCAATATATCACTGTAAACATAACTATGTAATTTCAATCATATTAATAATACGCAATGAAAGCACTTGTGCTGATTATAGACACTTAATAGCGCGTTTTTTAAGTTTCAAAAGATTGCGACCCCCCCCGCCCTTTGCATCACAATGGTTTGATCCACTGCCAGTTCCTTAGTTGGCAAGGTAACAGAGGGTTAGTGTCTACTGTCTGAAAGGCACTCAATGCATGTAACTGACGGGCACTGCGTTCATCCACCTCTGGCCTGCTGGCCCCCCTACCTCTGAGGAAGCACAGTTCCCGCTCAGCCCAGTCAAAACTGTTCGCTGCTCTGGCACCCCAATGGTGGAACAAGCTCCCTCACGACGCCAGGACAGCGGAGTCAATCACCACCTTCCGGAGACACCTGAAACCCCACCTCTTTAAGGAATACCTGGGATAGGATAAAGTAATCCTTCTAACCCCCCCTCAATCGCGCCATAGCAATGTTTTGTTATATGTTGGCAGGGTTCACACACATATTAGCTGAATTTGCAGAGCTAGCGCGCAAACTAAAGCAAACATTAACTATCAAGCTAGTTAATAACTTAAAAACGTATCTATTCCATTTAATGTGGCGTCGTCAAAGATGGAATCTTTGCTATTGTCAGTTTATTCCAAGGTCATCCGGCAGCTGTAAGTTAGTGCTTCGACGTCCCTGTGATGAGGTTAGCGATAAACTGAAGTCCAAACTGAACAGAACTACACTCTCTTCTACCATTTGTCTTAAATATATTTAATGGTCTCATTGCAAAAGCTAAATTGTCGCTAAGGAACTTTTTTTATTTTATTTCACCTTTATTTAACCCGGGTAGCAAAGATTATAGCAAACACCACTGAAACGGAATTGGTGCTCACTAGCTTTGCAAATTCAGCTATTGTTGGAAGCCAGCCGATATGAAACAAACTATATTAAAATTACAAAAGGTTGCAACATATGTTGTGTAAATGGTGAACTCATACAGCTGGCAACTCTTGTCACTGCAATCCGTTTCACATTTGCTAGCTACCTTTTAGATCGAAGCCCATATAGAATGATAGAAGATGATAGAAGCCCATCTCCTACTGTAAATAACCTACACACTGTGTGTGTGTGTGTGTGTGTGTGTGTGTGTGTGTGTGTGTGTGTGTGTGTGTGTGTGTGTGTGTGTGTGTGTGTGTGTGTGTGTGTGTGTGTGTGTGTGTGTGTGTGTGTGTGTGTGTGTGTGTGTGTGTGTGTGTGTGTGTGTGTGTGTAGCCAGCCAGGAAGAACCAAAGTAAGAACCCTAGTAGCCTAATATCTCAAAGACAAGTTGATAAAATGTTCATAAGAAAGAAGTGAAATGCTAATGGAATTGTTTCACAATGATGTCATTAGGCAGAGCAGGCAACAGATGGCACACAGACAGCAGAGCTGGGGACAGATATACAGGGACAGACTGGCAGAGACAGGGAGTCTCAGGTAAGTTTGTTGAGTCTTTGTTTGGCAACATTATGAAAGGTTCTCAATTTTGTTTAACTTGTAAAATAGGAACATAATTGGAAAATGCCATGGATACCCCCACTCTCAACTTAAACTGGTGACTGAACTAAGATTTGTTAAAGGCAATGGTATTGCGGTTGTGATTAGTTGTGTAGTTTTGGGTACCGGTAGTTAGGAGTACGGCAAACACCTTATTTCTTTTCTAGGAGACAGAATGTGAGTCAGTGAGGGTGGGGAAAGGGAAAGAGACTTCAGAGGACAGTGTCACAGCCACGGCAGGACCAGGTGTCACCCTTGTTGCCAGCAGCACCAGTATAGGGGACAGTGGCACAGCATTGTCCAGTTACCTCAGTGATGGCACAAACCCATATCAGCCACACCCACAATTTATAGAACTGCAAACTCTTGCCAACAAGAGTTTTGACATTTCAAGAGAACTGGTTTCACAATTTCCCCTGGCTACATTATAATCCATCAATAAAAGGAGTGTTGTGTTTTCACTGTAGCCAAGGGTGTCGTAGGGATTGGACCAAAACGCAGCGGGAACATGTGAACTCATCTTCTTATTTTATTAAAGAAGGAAAACAAAAGAAACACATATACAAAAACAACAAACAACACTAAACAGTCCCGTCAGGTGCACGAACACAAAACAGGAAATAACTACCCACAAATCCTATAGAACAAACACCCCTCTTAAATAGGACCTTCAATTAGAAGCAACTAGGAGCAGCTGCTTCCATTTGAAGGTCAACCCAACAAACACCACATAGAAATAGACATACTAGAACTAACATAGAATTAGACTAACAAGAACATAGCCCAACAAACCCCGAAACACACTAAACAAACACACCCCTGCCACGTCCTGACCAAACTACAATAACAAATAACCCCTTATACTGGTCAGGATGTGACACAAGGGTTTTCAAGCCAGCCATCTTTTGGCCAAAGAGCAGATGCTTGCCTTCATTCGTGCAGGATTTAGGAACTGGAGAAAAGCCATTGAAAAATTCACAGCACATCAAAACTGCCAAACCCACCGCCACTTTGTAACTGTAACAACACACCAGCTAAATCCAATCAGTGTCCAGTTATCCAGCGCGTGGGGTAAACAGCAGGAGGACGCAAGGCATTGCTTGATGAAAGTTGTTAGTTCGGCGCGGCATGTAGTAAAACAGGGACAAGCCTTTAGAGGCCACACGGATGACAGTGGGAATTTATACCAGCTTTTGAAACTTAGGCCAGAAGAGGATGATCTCATTTTACTGAAGTGGTTAACAGAGCGTACCAACAATGTACACAGGCCCCAAAGCACAGAATGAAATTCTGAACATCATGGCCAATACAGTCATTCAAGGCATTGCAGCTGAGATTAGGTCTCTTCCGATTGTACAATTTTCAGTAATTGTTGATGGTACTCAAGATGTCTCTGGTGCTGAACAGGAGAGTGTCTGCCTGCGTTATGTTGACCATGACCTTGTCCCTCACGAGGAGTTTATTGGGCTATACAGGGTGTCGGAGACAACAGGCGAGGGCATTGTACAGGGTGTCGGAGACAACAGGCGAGGGCATTGTACAGGGTGTCGGAGACAACAGGCGAGGGCATTGTACAGGGTGTCGGAGACAACAGGCGAGGGCATTGTGAAAGTGACAACTGTTGTGTTGTTGAGGCTCAATTTGCCCATGTCTGGCTTACGTGGGCAGAGTTACGATGGTGCCTCAAACATGGCAGGAAAAATACACAGGTGACCAGGAAATTGTGAGAAGGTGTAACTGATGTGAAATGGCTAGTTAGTGGTGGTGCGCGCTAATAGCATTTCAATCAGTGACGTCACTCGCTCTGAGACTTGAAGTAGGGTTTCCCCTTGCGTTGCAAGGGCCGCGGCTTTTGTGGCGCGATGGGTAACGATGCTTCGTGGGGTGTCAGTTGTTGATGTGTGCAGAGGGTCCCTGGTTCGAGCCCAGGTTGGGGCGAAGAGAGGGACGGAACCTACACTGTTACACTAGTCCCGGATGTTTGCGTATCGTGTTCAGCCAATAAGGTTGCAGCAGTTTGCATGTACAGCCAGCTGCGTGGATTCCCTTCGAACGGTAAAATGAAACGACTCAATTTCACCATGTGCCGAGTCACTGAGTCTCCAGCATTCAGGGAGGGAGACACATCAGGAAAGCAAAAGCTTTATCTAAAATTAGTAGAGGCGAGATTGTTATGAAAGTGATCCTTTGTTAAAGTTTAGAATATATTTTATATAGTAGCCTAGTGGTTAGAGCGTTGGACTAGTAACCGAAAGGTTGCAAGATCGAATCCCCAAACTGACAAGGTAAAACTCTGTCGTTCTGTCCCCACTGTTTCTAGGTCGTCATTGTAAATAAGAATTTGTTCTTAACTGACTTGCCTAGTTAAATAAAGGAAAAATATATGAATACAAGTTTTGTATTTGGACCCTTGAGAAAGGAGTCGGGGGCAGTTGAATCAGTGAAGATATCCTTTAGAGGGCTTGTGATATTTGTTTGTGTTTCTTCTGACCAGAGGCAGCAGGCGCTCTGTGTCACGTAACTTGGGTCAAGATCTGTTTCTTGCTTTGCTCTTAGGTACCGCTTGACGTGCAGTAGCAGAGAAAACAGCCTATAACTTGGGTGACTGGAGTCTCTGACAATTTTATGGGCTTTCCTCTGACACCGCCTGGTATAGAGGTCCTGGATGGCAGAAAGCTTGGCGTACTGGGGCGTACGCACTACTCTCTGTAGCGCCTTACGGTCAGATACTGAGCAGTTGCCATACCAGGCGGTGATGCAAACGGTCAGGATGCTCTCGATGGTGCAGCTGTAGAACTTTTTGAGGATCTGGGGACCCATGCCAAATCTTTTCAGTCTCCTGAGGGGGAAAAGGTTTTGTCGTGCCCGCTTCACGACTGTCTTGGTGTGATTAGACCATGATAGATCGTTGGTGATGTGGACACCAAGGAACTTGAAACTCTCGACCCGCTCCGCTACAGCCCCATCGATGTTAATGGGCTTGCCTGTTTCCTGTAGTCCACGATCAGCTCTTGCTCACATTGAGGGAGAGGTTGTTGATTAGGGCAACAAGTGAGTTATGCTTCAGTAAGGTTGAATTGTTAGCGTTCATAGCAATAGTTATTAACTGTACCGCAGAAATGGAACGTAAATCACAGAGAATAGATGTTGTGGTGGCAGCTGCAGAGAAGTATTTAGGTAAACAAGATTTGACTTCAGAAGAGTTACAGGGTGTGTTGAGGGGTGGTGTCCCGTCCTCCCAGGCCATTGGCATGGTGCAGGAACAGATAGGATCAACGTAGTGGAATGGGGGTAGTGGGTTTTAATGAGTGGCAGGGGCGAAAATCTGATATCAACTTTGGAGGGGACAATTACATGAAATTTTCCTCAAGAGCAATTCCTGAGGGGGACACCAAAAGTAGCGCAGTAACACATAGCTTACATTGTAATATTTACATTTTTGTCATTTAGCAGACGCTCTTATCCAGAGGGACTTACAGTAGTGAATGCATACATTTCATACATTTTTATCTTTTTTTTTCTCCATACTGGTCCCTCCGTGGGAATCGAACCCACAACCCTGGTGTTGCAAACACCATGCTCTACCAACTGAGCCACACGGGGCCTACGGTAAATTTTATTTACCGTAGTACCGGGAATATGGTAAATGTATATTGAGGAACCATAATCACTACTACTATATAATTGATAGGTACAGTAGTTAACTGAAGCGTTGTCCCAACTTGTTCAAATGTTTAAATCATTATAATACTACTAATAATAATAGTTATAGCAGTGTTCCTTATCAGTCCTGTATGTATGCAGGTATTTGTATTTACAACCACTGTATGGGTGCAGTTTTCGTAAATACAATGAACATCTTGTCTAAAAGAATCTCCATTGAGTACCATCACAAAGTTGTTCTCCGTATTG
This sequence comes from Salmo trutta, assembly GCF_901001165.1. Taxonomy (NCBI): domain Eukaryota; kingdom Metazoa; phylum Chordata; class Actinopteri; order Salmoniformes; family Salmonidae; genus Salmo; species Salmo trutta. The sequence goes on from NW_021822730.1 coordinate 145,482, forward strand.
AATTGACCTTTTAATTGTACTTGTTTTGATACATTTATATAGTCGTTAAATATGTGCCACTGGCCTGAGTCTACTACAATAGCTTTACAAGAACAAATAGCTAAAAAATAAGTACAGTTCTAAAAGCAAAATAACTACTTCAATGAATAACCCAAATAAATCAACCAAAATATCCTTCAGTATAACATGAAATAAATAATTAGTAAGTGTACTATCATGTACTAAATACTGAAAACTACTAAACAAAAAAACAAATATCATACTATACACCAGGGGTTCTCAAACCGGGGTCCATGGACCCCTAGGGGTCCCTGGTGTAATTGCAAGGGGTCCGTGAAATAAAAAAGTTTAATGAACGTATTCAATACCACAAGGTTTCCAGTAACTTCACATATAATATAGAGGGGGGGGGGGGGGGGTGGAGGTCCCTGAGGACCGCTCAAAACCTTGCCTGCCTTGCCTCAAAATATGCAGGGGTTCCAGTCCCCTTCACTGTTAAACACACTACTGAACAAAAGAACCAAACATGTGTTTGCTGGTTTCAATGGATCCAACAAATTGCTGGCAGATATTTTGAAGTAGGGGAAACCCTACTTCAAGTCTCAGAGCGAGTGACGCCACCGATTGAAACGCTATTAGCGCGCACCACCGCTAACTAACTAGCCATTTCACATCGGTTACACTAGCATAAAACAAAATCTAATGTAATCCATTTTTAGAATGGGAAGAATGTGCAAGGGTTGTGTGTTAGACTTTCACTAACGACTGTATATAGGCCACAGTATTTCACCCCTAATCCTGCCACCTTTCAATCACAATCAAAACGGACCATTTAGTTATACTTATCAATAAAGACATTTTGATTGATTTGATCATGTATGCACATGTTTTTTTAAACACCTCACTTCACATTTATCAAATAGCATACATGTATGATTCAATCTATTCAAGGGATGGTGCTCTTGTGGTAATGGTGCTCTTGTGCAATTCTGATTAGTCACCATCCACTAAACCTGATACCACTGTGTTTTGCTGAATGTCCCAGGGGCCCAGCTGCTGTTCAAACACACGTAGATTATGTTAGGTAACTCTTGCAACTTCGCTGGCTGTGTCAACATATTGATCAATTTCTGTCTTTGAAACAGCGAAGCCAGTTGAGGAGTGAAAAAAATAATCATATTGATCTTTAAAAATAACCAAAACATACATTTAATTGATTTGACATGATTTTTTTCAACATGCAAAATGAAGACTAAGCTATTCAAATCATGAACTTCGCACCTTGACATGTTTCCCATTGATTATGATGAATTTAAAAAAAGAGATCACACTTGCTCTTCTAAAGAACATAATTAAAAAAAATTAAAATAAAAAAGCTTTTATAAATACAACAAAATAGGAAACAAATAGGCAGTAGGCATGAAGGTATTTATGCGCAAATGAACACGTAGAAATGTGACCCAACATCATCGCAATGATTTGTTGATATTGCATCATTGAAGTTGGGCGTCATCCGTGCTAATGCTCAATGCCATTTAGTGCATTTTTGGACCATTTCTAAGACATGCACCACTTTCCTTTACTAATGCCGTTGCTTCTTGGAATAGTTTCACCAAGACAAACGTGATATTATATATATATATATATATATATATATATATATATATATATATATATATATATATATATATATCCACTCAATCCAAAATGAGTTTATGTTATATAGATATATTATATAGATATAGATATAATAGATAGATATAGATATGGTCTATAGATATAATAGATATAGATATGTTATATAGATACAGATATAATAGATAGATATAGATATAGAGAGTTTATGTTATATAGATATGTTATATATATATAATAGATAGATATAGATATAGAGAGTTTATGTTATATAGATATGTTATATAGATATAGATATAATAGATAGATATAGATATAGAGAGTTTATGTTATATAGATATGTTATATAGATATAGATATAATAGATAGATATAGATATAGAGAACTTATGCTATATAGATATGTTATATAAATATAGATATAATAAATAGATAAAGATATAGAGAGTTTATGTTATGTAGATATGTTATATAGATATAGATATAATAGATAGATATAGAGAGTTTATGTTATATAGATATGTTATATAGATATAATAGATAGATATAGCTATAGATATAGAGAGACAACATCTGGGGCGGGTCAGGACAGCGAACCTAAAGCAGGTGACGCAGCTGAACTAGTTCACAACAGCGACCCTAAAGCAGGTGACGCAGCTGAACTAGTTCACAACAGCGACCCCTAAAGCATTTGACGCAGCTGAACTAGTTCACAACAGCGAACCTAAAGCAGTTGACGCAGCTGAACTAGTTCACAACAGCGACCCCTAAAGCATTTGACGCAGCTGAACTAGTTCACAACAGCGAACCTAAAGCAGTTGACGCAGCTGAACTAGTTCACAACAGCGTTCGCTCCTGACTGAACACGGCCGCCGGGGGGATCTGACAAGTGGCTTTGAGGTTTTCTGGACATTAAAAAAAAACACGTTATTTTTCAACAGGTAAGGTAATATTTTTTAAATGTCATTCGAGTGAAAGTACAAGTTAATTTTGAGTATGAATATTACAATTAGTTAGCTAGCTTGGTGGCAGGAGTTTCTCCGGTTAGACAGCTCTAGCAGGCGGGTAACGGTTGCCAGGCGGCGTTTTATCACGTAACGTAGTTATAGCTAGTAGCTAGCTAAATACCATTTGGTTTAGCTGACGAATGTAGTTAGTTAGTTAAAGCTACAATTTCCAACCCAAAATAAACCATATTTCGTCGATAGCGCACAAACTGGTGAAGTTGGCTAGCAAGTTAGCATGCCATAGCTAGCCACCTCGTAACAACAGCGGCTCAGGTAGCTTCATCCCGCAACTAACTATAAATTACCATTTTATATTAGCTAATAATTTTGACGTTAACTTTTAATGTTACCGATGGCTATCTGTTACAGATGTCAGGAGTCAAAATTGTTAATATAAATGGTAATATTAAATGGATAAATGAAGGATGAAGCAACCACTCAGGTAATTTTCCATGAACTGTGACGGATAACATTAGGGTTGTTTGGTGAGGAGGGCAGTTAGCTAAATTAGACTTGTTTTCATGCTAACTAGCTAGGATTAGCATTCGCTCTGTGTCAACAGGCTCGACCTGTTTATTTTAAATGACAGATTGTTGTTGACAATGCCTATTAATTTGTGAATTGGGAGTTGCCGTGCTAACTAGCTAGGATTAGCATTCTCTCTGTGTCAACAGGCTCGACCTGTTTATTTTAAATGACAGATTGTTGTTGACAATGCCTATTAATTTGTGAATTGGGAGTTGCCGTGCTAACTAGCTAGGATTAGCATTCGCTCTGTGTCAACAGGCTCGACCTGTTTATTTTAAATGACAGATTGTTGTTGACAATGCCTATTAATTTGTGAATTGGGAGTTGCCGTGCTAACTAGCTAGGATTAGCATTCTCTCTGTGTCAACAGGCTCGACCTGTTTTAATTTAAAAAGACAGATGGTTGTTGACAGTGCTTATTTATTAGTGAATTGGGAGATGCCGGAACACATAGTGAGAGCTAGACGGGGTGCTCTGAGGTGAGGTACCCGGAACGCGTGAAGGAAAGAAAGCTGACGACGTAGCAGCGCAGAGTGAACAGCCACGTCTCTTACTATCTATGGTGGTGAAATGGACAGCGCTCTCCAAGGTGCTGGTTAATCCTTAGCAGTTTAGAAGTCACTGCAGAACACCCGGTCATACGCCAATATACTGTAATATAGAGGTGGGGTTGACACAAGTCCTTACTTCTGATGGCACATTTTTTAAAGCATCAATGTACCGCAAAAATGTTTTAGACGTCACAGCAGCACACCCGGTCATATGTAAACATACTCAACTGTGGTGCTTACAAGACCCGAATTTCATGTAATTTAATACATCGATGTAGCAGTATAACAAATATCGGGAATATAATTTTAAAATAAAATACATCAATGTAGGTTACAGCATAACTAGCTCAAGGAGACAGAGAGGCCGTTGCCTACCTACAGACTTGAAATCATTGGCCACTTTAATAAATGGATCACTAGTCACTTTAATAATGTCACTTTAAGAATGTTTACATATCTGACATTACTCATCTCATATGTACAATTGAAGTCAGAAGTTTACATACACTTATGTTGGAGTCATTAAAACTCGTTTTTCAACCACTCCACAAATGTCTTGTTAACAAACTATAGTTTTGACAAGTCGGTCAGGACATCTACTTTGTGCATGATACAAGCCATTTTCCCAGCAATTGTTTACAGACAGATTATTTCACTTATAATTCACTGTATCACAATTCCAGTGGGTCAGAAGTTTACATACACTAAGTTGACTGTGCCTTTAAACAGCTTGGTATATTCCAGAAAATGATGTCATGGCTTTAGAAGATTCTGATAGGCTAAATGACATCATTTGAGTCAATTGGAGGTGTACCTGTGGATGTATTTCAAGGCCTACCTTCAAACTCAGTGCCTCTTTGTTTGACATCATGGGAAAATCAGACTTGTAGACCTCCAAGTCTGGTTCATCATTGGGAGCAATTTCCAAACGCCTTAAGGTACCACGTTCATCTGTACAAACAATAGTACACAAGTATAAACACCATGGGACCATGCAGCCATCATACCGCTCAGGAAGGAGACACGTTCTGTCTCCTAGAGATGAACGTACTTCGGTGCGAAAAGTGCAAATCAATCCCAAAACAACAGCAAAGGACCTTGTGAAGATGCTGGAGGAAACAGGTACAAAAGTATCTATATCCACAGTAAAACGAGTCCTATATCGACATAACCTGAAAGGCTGTTCATAATGACCATCGTTATGTTTGGAGGAAAAAGGGGGAGGCTTGCAAGCTGAAGAACACCATCCCAACCGTGAAGCACGGGGGTGGCAGCATCATGTTGTGGGGGTGCTTTGCTGCAGGAGGGACTGGTGCACTACACAAAATAGATGGCATCATGAGGATGGAAAATTATGTGGATATATTGAAGCAACATCTCAAGACATCAGTCAGGAAGTTAAAGCTTGGTCGCAAATGGGTCTTCCAAATGGACAATGACCCCAAGCATACTTCCAAAGTTGTGGCAAAATGGCCTAAGGACAACAAAGTCAAGGTATTGGAGTGGCCATCACAAAGACCTGACCTCAATCCTATAGAAAATGTGTGGGTAGAACTGAAAAAGGGTGTGCGAGCAAGGAGGCCTACAAACCTGACTCAGTTACACCAGCTCTGCCAGGAGGAATGGGCCAAAATTCACCCAAGTTATTGTGGGAAGCTTGTGGAAGGCTACCCGAAACGTTGGACCCAAGTTAAACAATTTAAAGGCAATGCTACCAAATACTAATTGAGTGTATGTAAACTTCTGACCCACTGGGAATGTGATGAAAGAAATAAAAGCTGAAATAAATCATTCTCTCTACTATTATTCTGACATTTCACATTCTTAAAATAAAGTGTTGATCCTAACTGACCTAAAACAGGGAATTTTTACTAGGATTAAATGTCAGGAATTGTGAAAAAAGGAGTTTACATACACCTTAGCCAAATACATTTAAACTTCCGACTTCAACTGTATATACTATGTTCTATACTATTCTACTGTGTCTTAGTCTATGCTGCTCTGACATTGCTCATCCATATATTTTATGTATTCTTAATTCCATTCCTTTACTTAGATTTGTGTATATTAGGTATTTGTTGTGAAATTGTTAGATATTACTTGTTAGATATTACTTGTTAGGTATTGCTGCACTGTTGGAACTAGAAGCACAAGCATTTCACTACACCCGCAATAACATCTGCTAAACACGTGTATGTACAATTTGATATGAGCAGAATACACACTTGAGAATATATAGGCCTCCAGCCTCATGTGATAATCTGAATAGGAGTTTCATACTAACTTCACAGTAACAGAACAAGTTTGTGAAGGAAATATATGTTCATCCTTAGTTTTCAAAACTTCCCACAATGCCTCTCCCCGTGTCAAGTCCATTTAACTCCTGACAGTCCGTTTCTTGCCCAATACCGTGATCGGACCCTGTGGCTGTGACGTTTAGAGTCCTTGTAAGGCTGTTCGGAAGACTGTTGTGAGTATTGTTTCATTTTGAGTGTTCGCTATAACCTAGGAGCGTTTTTCTTTGTTCTTGAACTGAGGCTCAGTGGAAATTGCACCTGCTCTGTGCACTTCGTCGGTGGAAGCACTGACCCCCCCCCCTCCACTAGCTAGGCCTACTAGCTGTAAATGAGAACTTGTTCTCAACTAGCCTACCTGGTTAAATAAAGATAACATAAATATCTCCATGTTATAACACTTGGGTAGGAGCCTTGGGCCAGTAGCCAGTGAATGCATTTCTGGTGAGACTGATTGATTGGTAATTACAGCTTTTCATAAGCTGTGAGGATAGATAATAACAACATATAGGCATAGATACTGGGCCATGCTGCTGCTGCTGCTGCTGCTGTGGTAGTCAGCTGAACTGAGGGATAGAGGGAGGTGAACTCTTGGTCGTATACATTAGTGCTTAACTGTAGCAAAAAACATTTTGCAATGGAAAAATAAAATGTGTTTTTCCCCATATTGGATAAGTTGAGTTAGTGAGCGAGTCCCTCCCTGTTTGTCTGTTTTCCTCTGTTTTGGTGCCTAGTGAATATGACCGTGAACTCTGGTCTTGTGGTGGGTCACATGGCCTGTGAGTTGGGCCTGGTCTTAATTTAGCTGTGGCTTGTGATGTACATGGGGTGTGTTTTGGGAGGCGGTTCCGCCACAACCTATCACCTTCTTCCATGACCAATTTGGACAGGGGGTGTGTTTTGGGAGGCGGTGGTGCCACAACCTATCACCTTCCATGACCAATTTGGACGGGCTAGAGTGGCAAATCAAACATTGTCTCATGGGACAGATATTAACCTTGATGGAACTGACTCATGACTGACTCACTTTGTTTACTGTCTGTACTAGAGGTCGACCGATTATGATTTTTACACGCCAATACCAATTATTGGAGGACCAAAAAAAGCCAATTCTGATTAATCATCAGATTTTAATATTTTTAAATTGATTTTTTTATAATTTATTTTATATTTATTTGTAATAATGACAATTTAACAACAATACTGAATGAACAACAAACACTTTTATCTTAATATAATACATAAATAAAATCAATTTAGTCTCAAATAAACAATGAAACATGCTCAATTTGGTTTAAATAATGCAAAAACAAAGTGTTGGAGAAGAAAGTAAAAGTGCAATATGTGCCATGTAAAAAAGCTAACATTTAAGTTCCTTGCTCAGAACATGAGAACATATGAAAGCTGATGGTTCCTTTTAACATGGGTCTTCAATATTCCCAGTTAAGAAGTTTTTTTAAATTGTAGTTATTATAGGACTATTTCTCTCTCTATACCATTTGTATTTCATAGACCTTTTGACTATTGGATGTTCTTATAGGCACTTTAGTATTGCCAGCCTAATCTCAGGAGTTGATAGGCTTGAAGTCATAAACAGCTCAATGCTTGAAGCATTGCTAAGAGCTGCTGACAAAACGCAGTAAAGTGCTGTTTGAATGCTTACGAGCCTGCTGCTGCCTATCTCCGCTCAGTCAGACTGCTCTATCAAATATCAAATCATAGACTTAATTATATTAAACACACAGAAATACAAGCCTTAGGTCATTAATATGGTCAAATCTGGAAACTATAATTTCGAAAACAAAACGTTTATTCTTTCGGTGAAATATGGAACCGTTCCGTATTTTATCTAACGGGTGGCAACCCTACGTCTAAATATTGCTGTTACGTTGCACAACTTTCAATGTTATGTCATAATTATGTACAATTCTGGCAAATTAATTACGGTCTTTGTTAGGAAGAAATGTTCTTCACACAGTTCTCAACGAGCCAGGCGGCCCAAACTGCTGCATATACCCTGACTCTGCTTGCACTGAACGCAAGAGAAGTGACACGATTTCTGGTACCGCATTGATTATATGCAACACAGGACAAGATAGTTAAACTAGTAATATTATCAACCATGTGTAGTTAACTAGTGATTATGTTAAGATTTATTTTTTTTATTTTTTTTTATAAGATAAGTTTAATGCTAGCTAGCAATTTACCATGGCTCCTGGCTGCTGCCTGCACTCGCGTAACAGGTGGTCAGCCTGCCACGCAGTCTCATGGATTGCAATATATAATCGGTGTCCAAAAATGCAGATTAACGATTTTAGTTACGAAAACTTGAAATCGGCATCTATGAATCGGTCGACCTCTAGTCTGTCCTAGTCGATTATGGATTACTCCACAGTGGTGTTGATTATGGGTTACTCCACAGTGGTGTTGATTATGGGTTACTCCACAGTGGTGTTGATTATGGGTTACTCCACAGTGGTGGTGACTATGGGTTACTCCACAGTGGTGGTGACTATGGGTTACTCCACAGTGGTATCGAGTGTCTCTCCCTACTGTTCAATCCACATGGATTTAGTTGTCCTGTAGATGTGTCCTGTGTTCATTCTATGAAATATGTGATATATTGTTTTTTTTTGTAACTGGAAGTGAACTGAAGCATTAAACTATCTAGTGAACGACAAGCTCTTAGAATTGGTCAAATGTTAACTGGTGTTTTGTTTTTTAATAGGTAAAGTTTGTCCCCATTTCTCAGCTAGGAAGTTTTGATAATATCGTGAAGAGCCACGTGTAAAGAGGTATAACATAGAGAGCCCTATAAAGCCTTTCCAGTGGGTCGGTCAGACTCATTTAAATGTGTAGCGTCACTTGATCATCTCATCTAGATCAATGAATCAGACTCCAGTCATGTGATTGCCTGTTCTCTTTAACTGCAGTGTAGTATCTCTCCTTCTATTGCAACATACCAACTCAGTCTAGCCTCTGCACTCTTTCACTCTTAGACCTTCCTGGACTCCTACGTTGTTTCCATAGCAATAGTGCTGCCAATCAGAGAGAGAGAGAGAGAAAAGGTCATGAACAAGTGAACACTACAGTTCATTAAATAGTATGGGGTTAGTTGATGTGAACCCAGGGTATCCAGAGGTCAGGTCTTCTATTGTGCAGCTGTGTCTGAAAGAGAAGTGCAGCTCAGCGTTTCCTGCCTGCTGAATAAACACTGAGTGGAGGATCACATACTGATGCCAGGCTGGCATATCATTATCACAGCATGTATCTACCACCCTTTGTGGCCAGGGTTGGATGAGGACAGGCTGTACCCACCACCCTTTGTGGCCAGGGTTGGACGAGGACAGGCTGTGGCCAGGGTTGGACGAGGACAGGCTGTGGCCAGGGTTGGATGAGGACAGGCTGTGGCCACCACCCTTTGTGGCCAGGGTTGGACGAGGACAGGCTGTACCCACCACCCTTTGTGGCCAGGTCAGTTTTGTGAGTTCACCCCCTGATGGTTAAGGTCTGAATTAGGGGGAGGGGTGCTGATCTGGGATCTGTTCCTATGACCAATGTGATCACAGCTACCAGGAGCTCTGTGTCCCATTGTGAGACTTCTGCTTAAGGTTTTATGTTACTCTAGAACCTGGGTGATCTCTTGTTATCGGTAACTTGTGGGCTGTGTTCAGTAGGGACGAAACGGAATAAAACGGTCTGATATGGAGTGAAACGGGGAACTTTGTAGACTGTAGCAAACGTTCCAGTGCATTTTCTTCTGTTTTGTGACCAATGAACTAGGGATGTGACAAATTCTTAATATTACATTTTTTTTTATCGTTTTGAAATGTTTTTTTATTTATTTTTTATTATTATTCACAATCCAAATATGGTTCTGTGTATAACTACTAGGGGGCAGTGCAGTTCAATCAACCACTGTCCTGGCAACCTACCTACCGGTCCTCACTAGTTACCACAGCCACAAAGTCATAAAGCCTATTTCTACAATTTATCTTCATAAAATGTGATATTAAACCTAACCGTAACCAAACTGATAACCTTATGCCTAACCTTAAAATAAGAACAAAAATATACTTTTTTTTTTCGTGAATTTTTTTTACAATAAAGCCAGTTTTGACTTCTTGGCTGTGGTAACTAGTGGAACTCCTACCGCTGTCCACCCACCCACTCAGCAACGATGGTACTTACTGCTGTCCCCCGCCCACTCAGCAACGATGGTACTTACTGCTGTCCACCCACCCACCCACTCAGCAACGATGGTACTTACTGCTGTCCCCCGCCCACTCAGCAACGATGGTACTTACTGCTGTCCCCACCCACCCACTCAGCAACGATGGTACTTACTGCTGTCCCCCGCCCACTCAGCAACGATGGTACTTACTGCTGTCCCCCGCCCACTCAGCAACGATGGTACTTACTGCTGTCCCCCGCCCACTCAGCAACGATGGTACTTACTGCTGTCCCCCGCCCACTCAGCAACGATGGTACTTACTGCTGTCCCCCGCCCACTCAGCAACGATGGTACTTACTGCTGTCCACCCACCCACTCAGCAACGATGGTACTTACTGCTGTCCCCCGCCCACTCAGCAACGATGGTACTTACTGCTGTTTTAGGTTCTCTGCTGTGTGCCTCTCCTCCATGTTGTCAGTACATGGGACTTCATGTCCCACTTCTCATCAGTGTGATGGCTCATTGCAGTGATGTATGATGGCGTGATCATAGACGTTGAACAATCTGTTAACGCCACGTTATGGTGTTTTGAGAGCTTGGCTCGCGCTTTGTACTTGCAGTGCAATAATCATTGTACAATTTCTCCATCAGGGCCGTCATGGTTTGTCGAAATGGCATCTTGTAGTCTGGTTCTAGATATGCCGTTAAGGTATTGAAGCGGACTTCTTCTACCATTTGACAATTGTTGCATATCAACTCCAATCGTTTCTGTAATCAGCACTGTGATTTTTCTCCCTCCGTCCCTCATTGCACTGCTGGGTCTCACGGTGCCTTCCTTTCAGCGGTGGGATGGGTCTCACGGTGCCTTCCTTTCAGCGGTGGGCTGGGTCTCACGGTGCCTTCCTTTCAGCGGTGGGCTGGGTCTCACGGTGCCTTCCTTTCAGCGGTGGGCTGGGTCTCACGGTGCCTTCCTTTCAGCGGTGGGATGGGTCTCACGGTGCCTTCCTTTCAGCATTGGACCTGTACTGCCAGTCTAGCTCATTTCCAACTCGCAAAAGTTTGCATTTCATCACCTTCTCATGTAATTTCTCAAAGTATTGCCATACAGGATTTCCCTGCTGTCTCTTCCCTGTCTCACTCTCGTGCCATTTTTTTCCCCCCAACTGTTAGCAACGATAACGTGCGGAGCGCTTAAAATCTATGGCTTTATATCTGATGACGTGCGGAGTGCTTTATCTCTGATGTGCGGAGTGCTTTATATCTATGGCTTTATCTCTGATGTGCGGAGTGCTTTATCTCTGACGTGCGGAGTGCTTTATCTCTGATGACGTGCGGAGTGCTTTATCTCTGATGACGTGCGGAGTGCTTTATCTCTGATGACGTGCGGAGTGCTTTATCTCTATGGCTTTATATCTGATGACGTGCGGAGTGCTTTATATCTGATGACGTGCGGAGTGCTTTATATCTGATGACGTGCGGAGTGCTTTATATCTGATGACGTGCGGAGTGCTTTATATCTGATGACGTGCGGAGTGCTTTATATCTGATGACGTGCGGAGTGCTTTATCTCTGATGACGTGCGGAGCGCTCTTTATCTCTGGCAAATCATTTGAAAGCTGCATCTCTCCTTGTTGCATTAGGTATTTGTAAAAAAATAAATATTTGTCCCTTTGATGATGATGATGATTTGGACCCGTTAATGGTCATTTTTGTAATAACTAAAAACGTTTCGGTATGGGATTTTTTTTCTTCTAAACGTTAACGATCCCAAATTTGTTAAACATCACACCCTATAATGAACACACCTCCTATCTCCCTCCATGTGTAGACTTTAGCAGACGTCCCAGTCCATTTTCTTCTACTAGGAGGTGTATTCATTAGGCACCAAAAGGTAGAAAATGTACTGGGACGTCTGCTAAAGTCTACACAGGGAAGGAGATAGGAGGTGTATTCATTAGGAGACGTCCCAGTACATTTTCTTCCGTTTGGTGCCTAATGAATACACCTCCTATCCCAAATGGTTTGTTTGAGCTGTGCATGATAACAGAGGACGTTTCCAATCTATGTTTAATGAGCACAAACAAAGCAACTGGGCTCGATAACTTTCCTGCAAGATTAATAAAGGATAGTGCTTGTGTCACTGCTAAAATGATAACCCATATAGTAAGCCTTTTCTATTAGTAGTGGTAAATTTCCCGGGTGGTTCTGCTCCACAAGAGCAGTAAAAAAAAAAGGTACAAAACTACAGGCCTGTGTTCATCCTCAGCACCTTATCCAAAGTTGAGAGATTTGTTTTTAATCCACTTGAGGGATACCTTTTTTGTGGAACAAACTTCTTTCTGTATTCCAATCTGGCTTTAGAACGGCTAATTCCACTGATACTTGTGTTATCCACCTTTTTGACCACATTAAGCAGGAAAGTGAGAAGGGGGGAACTATACCAGGTATGGTCATGTTAAGACTTACAGAGAACTTTTGACACTGTGGACCAATGATATTCTCCCGATGAAACTGAAATGCACGGGGTCTAAATGATGTAGAAGGGAGTTGGTTTAGGTCTCATCTGACCAACAGAACAGATAAGATGTTTTTTTTTTCAGAGGCCAAAACAAAATGTAGATTGCTTAAGGTCGACACGATAAAAGGTAAACTGTGCAGGCAAGGACAAGTGTGACTTATCTTGGCGTGTCCCTAGATCAATCCCTTCCTTTCTGGAGACCTGATTGCTGCTGCAATTATTGTTAAATAAAATGACGGAACAAATTGAATTGTTTTTTATCGTAACACTAGATATTTTAACATCAATGTTAAAACTTCTTGCGGATCATTTGGGGACGCTACCGTCCCACCTGGCCAACATCCTGTGACATTGCAGAGCGCGAAATTCAAATGACAAAAATCGTAATATTGAACATTCATGAAAATACAAGTGTTATACATCAGTTAAAAACGTAACTTCTTGTTAATCCAGCCGCTTTGTCAGATTTCAAAAAGGCTTTACGGCGAAAGCACACCATGCGATTATCTGAGGACGGCGCCCCGCACACTAAAGCATTACATACATTTTTCAACCAAGCAGAGGCGTCACGAAAGTCAGAAATAGCGATTAAAAATAAATCACTTACCTTTGAAGATCTTCATCTGGTTGCAATCACAAGGGTCCCAGCTACATAACAAATGGTCATTTTGTTCGATAAAGTCCTTCTTTATATCCCAAAAAAAGTCAGTTTCATTGGCGCGCTTGACTCAGTAATCCACCGGTTTCCCTCGTTCAAAATGCATACAAATGAATCCCGTAAGATGCCAATAAACTTCTTCCAAACAATGTTCCTAATCAATCCTCAGGTACCCTAATATGTAAATAAACAATCAAATTTAAGACGGAGAATACCGGAGACCATTACCGGAGATAAATAACAAAGTGCGCGCCCTCACCGGATCGCGCTACAAACACTACAGCCAAAATGGGAGCCACTTAGAAAAACTACAAATTCTAGCTCATTTTTCAAAAAACAAGCCTGAAACTCTTTCTAAAGACTGTTGACATCTAGTGGAAGCCCTAGGAACTGCAATCTGGGAGGTATTCCTTTTTATATTCCCATTCCCAGCCATTGTAATAAGTGGTGAGCTGAAAAAAATAATAATTCTGGGTGGATTGTTCTCGGGTTTTCACCTGCCATATCAGTTCTGTTATACTCACAGACATTATTTTAACAGTTTTGGAAACTTTTTAGAGTTTTCTATTCAATACTACCAATTATATGCACATCCTAGCTTCTGGGCCTGAGTAACAGGCAGTTTACATTGATCCAAACTACCGAATACTGCCCCCTAGCCCGAAGAAGTTTTAAGAAACTGCTTCTCTCAACCTTGATTCGGTGTCATTTTGATTATGCCTACTCTGCTTGGTATAGTGGGTTGTCAAAACAGCTGAACAAGAGAATCCAGGTCAGGCAAAATAATGTTATTAGGGGTGGCAGGGTAGCCTAGTGGTTAGACCAAAAAGTTGCAAGTTCAAATCCCCGAGCTGACAAGGTAAAAATCTGGCGTTCTGCCCCTGAACAAGGCAGTTAACCCCACTGTTCCCCGGTAGGCTGTCATTGAAAATAAGAATTTTTCCTTAACTGACCTACCTAGTTAAATAAAGGTTAAATAAAAAATATGCTGAATGTCCCCCCCACTAGGACCCACATAATGTTATCCGGTATATGCTGAATGTCCCCCCCACTAGGACCCACATAATGTTATCCGGTATATGCTGAATGACCCCCACTAGGACCCACATAATGTTATCCGGTATATGCTGAATGACCCCAACTAGGACCCACATAATGTTATCCGGTATATGCTGAATGTCCCCCCCACTAGGACCCACATAATGTTATCCGGTATATGCTGAATGACCCCCCCCCACTAGGACCCACATAATGTTATCCGGTATATGCTGAATGATCCCCCCACTAGGACCCACATAATGTTATCCGGTATATGCTGAATGACCCCAACTAGGACCCACATAATGTTATCCGGTATATGCTGAATGACCCCCCCACTAGGACCCACATAATGTTATCCGGTATATGCTGAATGACCCCCCCACTAGGACCCACATAATGTTATCCGGTATATGCTGAATGTCCCCCACTAGGACCCACATAATGTTATCCGGTATATGCTGAATGACCCCCACTAGGACCCACATAATGTTATCCGGTATATGCTGAATGTCCCCCACTAGGACCCACATAATGTTATCCGGTATATGCTGAATGACCCCCCCCCCCCCCCCCACTAGGACCCACATAATGTTATCCGGTATATGCTGAATGTCCCCCCCAACTAGGACCCACATAATGTTATCCGGTATATGCTGAATGTCCCCCCCACTAGGACCCACATAATGTTATCTGGTATATGCTGAATGACCCCCACTAGGACCCACATAATGTTATCCGGTATATGCTGAATGACCCCCCCACTAGGACCCACATAATGTTATCCGGTATATGCTGAATGACCCCCCCACTAGGACCCACATAATGTTATCCGGTATATGCTGAATGACCCCCCCACTAGGACCCACATAATGTTATCCGGTATATGCTGAATGTCCCCCCCCACTAGGACCCACATAATGTTATCCGGTATATGCTGAATGTCCCCCCCCACTAGGACCCACATAATGTTATCCGGTATATGCTGAATGTCCCCCCCCCACAAGGACCCACATAATGTTATCCGGTATATGCTGAATGACCCCCACTAGGACCCACATAATGTTATCCGGTATATGCTGAATGTCCCCCACTAGGACCCACATAATGTTATCCGGTATATGCTGAATGACCCCCACTAGGACCCACATAATGTTATCCGGTATATGCTGAATGACCCCCCCACTAGGACCCACATAATGTTATCCGGTATATGCTGAATGACCCCCACTAGGACCCACATAATGTTATCCGGTATATGCTGAATGTCCCCCCCCACTAGGACCCACATAATGTTATCCGGTATATGCTGAATGACCCCCACTAGGACCCACATAATGTTATCCGGTATATGCTGAATGACCCCCACTAGGACCCACATAATGTTATCCGGTATATGCTGAATGACCCCCCCACTAGGACCCACATAATGTTATCCGGTATATGCTGAATGTCCCCCCCCACTAGGACCCACATAATGTTATCCGGTATATGCTGAATGACCCCCACTAGGACCCACATAATGTTATCCGGTATATGCTGAATGACCCCCACTAGGACCCACATAATGTTATCCGGTATATGCTGAATGACCCCCACTAGGACCCACATAATGTTATCCGGTATATGCTGAATGTCCCCCCCCACTAGGACCCACATAATGTTATCCGGTATATGCTGAATGACCCCCACTAGGACCCACATAATGTTATCCGGTATATGCTGAATGACCCCCACTAGGACCCACATAATGTTATCCGGTATATGCTGAATGACCCTCCCCCCACTAGGACCCACATAATGTTATCCGGTATATGCTGAATGTCCCCACTAGGACCCACATAGGGGTACAGGAGTTCTGGGAGGTGGGCTTGTTGCCTTTGGAGTCCAGAGTGGATCAGCTTAAACTTCATTATGTTTATCTTAAATGATCGTTCCCCAGGTTATATGGAAAAACCACATTGGTATGGTCTATAACCAACACCGTTACAATACCAGAGTCAGTGTTTTATGTCTTGTAAAATCCCAAGAGTAAACAGTACTGCGAGGAGCACGTTTTTCTATACAGGCATTAGTCTATGGAATAGCCTCCCCTTGGAGATCAAGCAAAGGGAAAAAAGTAGAAATGGCTTTAAAAGCTTTTCATTTGGACAAGGTTGTCTCAGTAAGAGAAACCATCCCACTGCCCCTTCTGCCCCCTACTGCTGGTCAGGTGTATCTATGTGAACGATAGGTAAGATGTGCAATGAAAAAAATAAATAATATATATATATATATATATATATAGTCACAGCGGTCGATGAAAGGGGACCAAAGCTCAGCGTGTTGAGTGCTCATCTTCAAAATAACAAAAATAAACACACGGCAGTTCCGTAAGGTAACATCGACTATACGAAAAAACAACCACCCACAACCCACAGGAAAAAAAACAGGCTGCCTAAGTATGGCTTCCAATCAGAGACAACGAAAGACACCTGCCTCTGATTGGAAACCATACTCGGCCAAACATATAGAAAATGAACATAGAAAATGAAAACTAGAACATATCCCCATGAAACAAACCAACCCCAAAACGAATCAAATCAAATGTAAGAAGGGCTATATAAATACATCAGCTGATGTCTCAAAGTGCTGTACAGAAACCCAGCCTAAAACCCCAAACAAATCAAATCAAACTTTATTTATAAAGCCCTTCTTACATCAGCTGATGTCTCAAAGTGCTGTACAGAAACCCAGCCTAAAACCCCTAACAGCAAGCAATGCAGATGTAGAAGCACACAAAAACAACACCCCCTGCCACGCCCTGACCATACTACAATGACAAATGACCCCTTTACTGGTCAGGACGTGACAAAATATATATATATATATATATATATATATAGATATAGATATAGATATAGATATAGATATATAGATATAGATATAGATATATAGATATAGATATAGATATATATATATATATATATATATAGATATAAGGTCAAAATTAGATTTTTAAGGTTAGGGAGAAATACAGTGAAGAGTGCCACTTTTTATGATGTCAATATAAATTAATGTATTTATGGTTGTTTGTCGTCTCTTTTTAAATCATTATATTTGTTATTGTTTTCCACTTTGGAAACAAGCGTTTTAATTAATACTTTCAAGTGATATCCTCTGGGTCCACATTTGTACATTTTTGTTCTATATGTCTGTTAACCAAAATAAATTCAATCCCTCCCTGTGTTGACTGTAGCAGACCTACTTGTTTCAGTCCACATTCTTCTGTTTGGTGCCTAATGAACACACCTCTCTCTGTCTCTCTCTCTCTCTGTGCAGACTGTAGAAGACATTAATCCAATTACAAAGATGATTTCCAAACTGAGCCACAGCCTGAGGAGCGCTGCCCCGGCCCTGACCAGAGCTGTCCACTCTGGGACGCGTCCTGCCTCTACCGCTGCCTCCAAACTGAAGATAGACCAACCGCTCACCGCTGAGGAGGTGTATGCCAGAGAGGAGAAGTATGGAGCACACAACTACCACCCACTTCCTGTGGCGCTGGAGAAGGGAAAGGGTGAGTGAGTGAGCCCACAGAGATCCTGTGTTAAAAGGTGGACTCTGCGTCGGGGCGTTTAAAGGTAGACTGCGTTATGGCTTTGCCACGAACACCACTGCAGTTATTGTGATCATTGCTCTCAAACACACTCGTACAGAGTATCTGCGCATGTGTTCTAGTAGCTGACAAGACTAGTGTCCTGTCTACTGTACATCAAGCTGCCTCATGCTCCTGCCCTATGGGCCGTTCTGGTTTGGGACAAGGCCTGACAAGACT
Source organism: Salmo trutta (assembly GCF_901001165.1). NCBI lineage: Eukaryota > Metazoa > Chordata > Actinopteri > Salmoniformes > Salmonidae > Salmo > Salmo trutta. The sequence continues at coordinate 163,699 of NW_021822730.1, forward strand.
AGTGTCCTGTCTACTGTACATCAAGCTGCCTCATGCTCCTGCCCTATGGGCCGTTCTGGTTTGGGACAAGGCCTGACAAGACTAGTGTCCTGTCTACTGTACATCAAGCTGCCTCAGGCTCCTGCCCTATGGGCAGTTCTGGTTCGGGACAAGGCTTGATTCCAGTAGCTGTTCCCAACCCCCCCCCTGCTCTGTCTCGTCTCCTCCACAGGTCTGTATTTGTGGGACGTGGAGGGAAACCGATACTATGACTTCCTGAGCGCCTACAGCGCAGTGAACCAGGGCCACTGCCACCCTAAGATCATCGCTGCTCTGAACGCCCAGGCCTCCAAGCTCACCTTGACCTCCCGGGCCTTCTACAACGACATCCTGGGGGCCTACGAGGAGTACATCACCACCCTGTTTGGATACGACAAAGTACTGCCCATGAACACAGGTTAGGAGGCCTGATATGTACTGCCCATGAACACAGGTTAGGAGGCCTGATCAGACCTGCCCCTGAACACGGGTTAGGAGGCCTGATATGAGGAGGCCTGATATGAGGAGGCCTGATATGTACTGCCCATGAACACAGGTTAGGAGGCCTGATCAGACCTGCCCGTGAACACAGGTTAGGAGGTCTGATATGTACTGCCCATGAACACAGGTTAGGAGGCCTGATCAGACCTGCCCGTGAACACAGGTTAGGAGGCCTGATCAGACCTGCCCGTGAACACAGGTTAGGAGGCCTGATCAGACCTGCCCGTGAACACAGGTTAGGAGGCCTGATCAGACCTGCCCGTGAACACAGGTTAGGAGGCCTGATCAGACCTGCCCGTGAACACAGGTTAGGAGGCCTGATCAGACCTGCCCGTGAACACAGGTTAGGAGGCCTGATCAGACCTGCCCGTGACGTGAACACAGGTTAGGAGGCCTGATCAGACCTGCCCGTGAACACAGGTTAGGAGGCCTGATCAGACCTGCCCGTGAACACAGGTTAGGAGGCCTGATCAGACCTGCCCATGAACACAGGTTAGGAGGTCTGATATGTACTGCCCCTGAACACAGGTTAGGAGGCCTGATCAGACCTGCCCCTGAACACAGGTTAGGAGGCCTGATCAGACCTGCCCATGAACACAGGTTAGGAGGTCTGATATGTACTGCCCATGAACACAGGTTAGGAGGCCTGATCAGACCTGCCCGTGAACACAGGTTAGGAGGCCTGATCAGACCTGCCCGTGAACACAGGTTAGGAGGCCTGATATGTACTGCCCATGAACACAGGTTAAGAGGCCTGATCAGACCTGCCCGTGAACACAGGTTAAGAGGCCTGATCAGACCTGCCCGTGAACACAGGTTAGGAGGCCTGATCAGACCTGCCCGTGAACACAGGTTAGGAGGCCTGATATGTACTGCCCATGAACACAGGTTAAGAGGCCTGATCAGACCTGCCCATGAACACAGGTTAGGAGGCCTGATCAGACCTGCCCATGAACACAGGTTAGGAGGCCTGATATGTACTGCCCATGAACACAGGTTAGGAGGTCTGATATGACCTGCCCATGAACACAGGTTAGGAGGCCTGATATGTACTGCCCATGAACACAGGTTAAGAGGCCTGATCAGACCTGCCCGTGAACACAGGTTAGGAGGCCTGATCAGACCTGCCCGTGAACACAGGTTAGGAGGCCTGATCAGACCTGCCCGTGAACACAGGTTAGGAGGCCTGATCAGACCTGCCCGTGAACACAGGTTAGGAGGCCTGATCAGACCTGCCCATGAACACAGGTTAGGAGGCCTGATATCTGGTGTTCAGGACCAGTTCCATGACTCAACATGACTTCCAGTGCGTCCTGAGAACGACATCTCTCCCCTCGACAAGGTGTGGAGGATGGAGAGACTGCTCGCTAGCTGTCTGACATCTGCTGCGGCGGTCCGTGGTACACAACATGTCAATTCTAAGTATAGTAGTGACGTAACTAATGTTCTTTCACATTTTTGTGGACCAGGTGTGGAGGGCGGAGAGACGGCCTGTAAGCTGGCCCGTAAGTGGGCCTACACCGTCAAGGGCGTTCCCAAGAATCAGGCGAAAATTATCTTTGCAAGTAAGTCAATATACAGCATCTTTTTTTTGGGGGGGGGGGTTTTCCCATCATGTCCTGAGATACAGAGTGTTTGTCCCTGTCTATCCTACCTGTGCATTCCTGTAATACACTTTCTCTAGTGCAGTACAATCATTGCTACGGTGGCGCCATAGGGCTTGAACCCCGTCATGGCTGCTTGCAGCTATATTTGTTACAATGTTATTGAATTCCATATTTCCTGTAATCGTATTCGAGTTCATTTAGTTCCCTCACGTGGCAGGAATGCATTGGAACTCTGACTTTTGTGGTAAACACCATAGAAGAAGGATAGGAGGTCTGATATGTACTGCCCATGAACACAGGTTAGGAGGTCTGATATGACCTGAATTGTGTGATAAACACCATAGAAGAAGGATAGGAGGTCTGATATGACCTGAATTGTGTGATAAACACCATAGAAGAAGGATAGGAGGTCTGATATGACCTGAATTGTGTGATAAACACCATAGAAGAAGGATAGGAGGCCTGATATGTACTGCCCATGAACACAGGTTAGGAGGTCTGATATGACCTGAATTGTGTGATGAACACCATAGAAGAAGGATAGGAGGCCTGATATGTACTGCCCATGAACACAGGTTAGGAGGCCTGATATGACCTGAATTGTGTGATGAACACCATAGAAGAAGGATAGGAGGTCTGATAGGACCTGAATTGTGTGATGAACACCATAGAAGAAGGATAGGAGGTCTGATATGACCTGACTTGTGTGATGAACACCATAGAAGATACTAATTGTAACGTGGCTAACCTTCTCCTCTGTAGACGGTAACTTCTGGGGACGAACCATGGCGGCCATCTCTAGCTCTACAGATCCTAGCAGTTACGAGGGCTTCGGTCCCTTCATGCCCGGCTTTGACCTCATCCCTTACAACGATATCCCTGCTCTGGAGGTACGGGACTGACGTGACTACACCCTCTATAATACTGAACCTTAATGTTACTACTCTACAGGCCAGGGTAGAGTTTCCTGGAGCCAGATCAGGCCTAGTCCTGTTTTGAAGGATGCTTAGTCCAGACAAAGTCTAGGTCTGGGGAAATGGTCCTTCTATATTGTGTATGTGTGTGTGTGTATATATATATATATATATATATATATATATATGTATGTATGTATGTGCGTGTGTGCGTGCGTACGTGCACACACACACACACACACATACATGCATACATACATACATACATACATACATACATACATACATACACACAGCGACGGGAGTGTCTCCAGCCTTGTGAATCCATTGATGAGATGATCATGGGTAACTAGTTATGTGTTTATCACTGCCTGTGTGCTGCTGGTTGTTCCAGAAAGCTCTTCAGGACCCGAACGTAGCAGCCTTCATGGTGGAGCCCATCCAGGGAGAGGCTGGTGTGGTAGTTCCTGATGTTGGGTACCTCACTACTGTCAGACAGCTCTGCACTCAGAACAACGTGAGTACCAGACGTTTTCAGCGTTAACACACAAACACACACACACACACACACACACACACTGTACTGTTAAGCCTTGAGAATCAACGGTTGATCTTTTGTCTTTGGAAACGGACACTTTTTCCACCCCTCACTTTTGGTTGACTGTTCCATCTGTCCATTTTTAAAATACTGATGTAGCTTTTTCCTTGTAACTGTGCTTCCCTGTGCTTGGGTCTAGAGACCAGGTTATTATAAATCACTTTGTGGCAACTGTTGATTTTTTTAAATAAAAAGAGCTTTTATAAATGAAATGTGATTGATATTTCCTGCTACATGGTGTTTAGGTGCTGTTCATAGCTGATGAGGTGCAGACTGGACTGGCGCTGTCTGTAGTGTAGAGATCCAGTCATACATAGACTCTACTAATATCTCTGTTCCATGTCTAGGTGCTGTTCATAGCTGATGAGGTACAGACTGGACTGGCGCTGTCTGTAGTGTAGAGATCCAGTCATACATAGACTCTACTAATATCTCTCCGTTCCATGTCTAGGTGCTGTTCATAGCTGATGAGGTGCAGACTGGACTGGCGCTGTCTGTAGTGTAGAGATCCAGTCATACATAGACTCTACTAATATCTCTCTGTTCCATGTCTAGGTGCTGTTCATAGCTGATGAGGTGCAGACTGGACTGGCCCGTACGGGCAGACGGCTGGCCGTGGACCATGAGGAAGTACGGCCGGACATCGTGATCCTGGGAAAGGCTCTGTCAGGAGGAGTCTACCCTGTGAGTAACACAACGCTGTTACACTACTTTCTCTGCCATGTTGTACTCCTCATTTTGATTTACTGAATGAAAAATGGCGTCTAATAATTTAGTATGGGATGGGTCACATCAATACATGAATATTCATTGTTTAATTCAATTCCTTTTGTGACTGACTCACTGCTTATTCAGCATGTTGGGACTGATGGGACTGGGTCATGTTGGGACTGGGTCATGTTGGGACTGGGTCATGTTGGGACTGGGTCATGTTGGGACTGGGTCATGTTGGGACTGATGGGACTGGGTCATGTTGGGACTGGGTCATGTTGTGACTGTTGGGACTGGGTCATGTTGGGACTGGGTCATGTTGGGACTGATGGGACTGGGTCATGTTGGGACTGGGTCATGTTGGGACTGGGTCATGTTGGGACTGGTCATGTTGGGACTGGGTCATGCTGGGTCATGTTGGGACTGATGGGACTGGGTCATGTGGGGACTGGGTCATGCTGGGTCATGTGGGGACTGGGTCATGTTGGGACTGGGTCATGTTGGGACTGGGTCATGTGGGGACTGGGTCATGCTGGGTCATGTGGGGACTGTTGGGACTGGGTCATGTTGGGACTGGGTCATGTTGGGACTGGGTCATGTTGGGACTGTTGGGACTGGGTCATGTTGGGTCTGGGTCATGTGGGGACTGGGTCATGTTGGGACTGGGTCATGTTGGGACTGGGTCATGTTGGGACTGTTGGGACTGGGTCATGTGGGGACTGGGTCATGTGGGGACTGGGTCATGCTGGGTCATGTGGGGACTGTTGGGACTGGGTCATGTGGGGACTGGGTCATGCTGGGTCATGTGGGGACTGGGTCATGTGGGGACTGGGTCATGTGGGGACTGGGTCATGCTGGGTCATGTGGGGACTGGGTCATGTGGGGACTGGGTCATGTGGGGACTGATGGGACTGGGTCATGTTGTGACTGGGTCATGTCAGTCTCTGATATAAACCTTGTCCTGCCAGGTATCTGCGGTGCTGTGTGATGATGAGGTGATGCTGACCATCAAGCCTGGAGAGCACGGCTCTACCTACGGAGGAAACCCTCTGGCCTGTGGCGTTGCCATGGCAGCTCTAGAGGTAAGTGGTAGCTAGCTTTTATTTATTTAGTTAGTTAGCTAGTTAGTTATTTGGCTATGGATAGATTCAGCTAGTTAGTTATTTGGCTATGGATAGATGATGCTAGTTAGCTAGCTAGTTATTTGGCTATGGACAGATTCAGCTAGTTAGTTATTTGGCTATGGACAGATTATGCTAGTTAGTTAGCTAGCTAGTTATTTGGCTATGGACAGATTATGCTAGTTAGTTAGCTAGCTAGTTATTTGGCTATGGACAGATTCAGCTAGTTAGTTATTTGTTCTGGGGATACTCCCCAGAGCAACAGACAGCTGGTTTAGTAAGACGGGATACTCCCCAGATCAACAGACAGCTGGTTTAGTAAGACGGGATACTCCCCAGAGCAACAGACAGCTGGTTTAGTAAGACGGGATACTCCCCAGATCAACAGACAGCTGGTTTAGTAAGACGGGATACTCCCCAGATCAACAGACAGCTGGTTTAGTAAGACGGGATACTCCCCAGATCAACAGACAGCTGGTTTAGTAAGACGGGATACTCCCCAGAGCATCAGGCAGCTGGTTTAGTAAGACGGGATACTCCCCAGTGCAACAGACAGCTGGTTTAGTAAGACGGGATACTCCCCAGAGCAACAGACAGCTGGTTTAGTAAGACGGGATACTCCCCAGAGCATCAGGCAGCTGGTTTAGTAAGACGGGATACTCCCCAGATCAACAGACAGCTGGTTTAGTAAGACGGGATACTCCCCAGAGCATCAGGCAGCTGGTTTAGTAAGACGGGATACTCCCCAGAGCAACAGACAGCTGGTTTAGTAAGACGGGATACTCCCCAGAGCAACAGACAGCTGGTTTAGTAAGACGGGATACTCCCCAGAGCAACAGACAGCTGGTTTAGTAAGACGGGATACTCCCCAGTGCAACAGACAGCTGGTTTAGTAAGACGGGATACTCCCCAGAGCAACAGACAGCTGAGAGTACTTCAAAGCAGTGGGTGGGACCATCCTATCTGCTCTGAACACAGAACTTGGGCTCCTATCTCCTCTGAGTGATTGCTAACAGACCGCGGATCAACCGCTGCTTTCACACGAAGTGATCTCTCATTAAACCCTCCAATATGGACTAAGATATACTGGTGTACACAACTATAAATTAGATTTGTTGGCTGCGCATGGTACTGTTTATTGTGTTGTGCTACACTAGTTCACTGTGTTGGGTCACTGAATATGTAGTTAACATAAGTACTGGCTGCAATAGAACATTAAAATCAAATCAAAGTTTATTTGTCACGTGCGCCGAATACAACAGGTGTAGACCTTACAGTTAAATGCTGAATACAACAGGTGTAGTAGACCTTACAGTTAAATGCTGAATACAACAGGTGTAGTAGACCTTACAGTGAAATGATGAATACAACAGGTGTAGTAGACCTTACAGTGAAATGCTGAATACAACAGGTGTAGTAGACCTTACAGTTAAATGCTGAATACAACAGGTGTAGTAGACCTCACAGTTAAATGCTGAGTACAACAGGTGTAGTAGACCTCACAGTTAAATGCTGAGTACAACAGGTGTAGTAGACCTCACAGTTAAATGCTGAGTACAACAGGTGTAGTAGACCTCACAGTTAAATGCTGAGTACAACAGGTGTAGTAGACCTCACAGTTAAATGCTGAGTACAACAGGTGTAGTAGACCTCACAGTTAAATGCTGAATACAACAGGTGTAGTAGACCTTACAGTGAAATGCTGAATACAACAGGTGTAGTAGACCTCACAGTTAAATGCTGAATACAACAGGTGTAGTAGACCTCACAGTTAAATGCTGAATACAACAGGTGTAGTAGACCTCACAGTTAAATGCTGAGTACAACAGGTGTAGTAGACCTCACAGTGAAATGCTGAATACAACAGGTGTAGTAGACCTCACAGTTAAATGCTGAGTACAACAGGTGTAGTAGACCTCACAGTTAAATGCTGAGTACAACAGGTGTAGTAGACCTCACAGTGAAATGCTGAATACAACAGGTGTAGTAGACCTCACAGTTAAATGCTGAGTACAACAGGTGTAGTAGACCTCACAGTGAAATGCTGAATACAACAGGTGTAGTAGACCTCACAGTTAAATGCTGAGTACAACAGGTGTAGTAGACCTTACAGTGAAATGCTGAATACAACAGGTGTAGTAGACCTTACAGTGAAATGCTGAATACAACAGGTGTAGTAGACCTCACAGAGAAATGCTGAACACAACAGGTGTAGTAGACCTCACAGTGAAATGTTTACTTACAGGCTCTAACCAATAGTGCAAAAAAGGTATTAGGTGAACAATAGGTAAAGAAATAAAACAACAGTAAAAAAGACAGTGAAAACTAACAGTAGAGAGGCTATATACAGTAGAGAGGTTATATACAGTAGAGAGGCTATATACAGTAGAGAGGCTATATACAGTAGAGAGGCTACATACAGTAGAGAGGCTACATACAGTAGAGAGGCTATATACAGTAGAGAGGCTATATACAGTAGAGAGGCTATATACAGTAGAGAGGCTATATACAGTAGAGAGGCTACATACAGTAGAGGCTATATACAGTAGAGAGGCTATATACAGTAGAGAGGCTATATACAGTAGAGAGGCTATATACAGTAGAGAGGCTATATACAGTAGAGAGGCTATATACATAGAGAGGCTATATCAGTAGAGAGGTTATATACAGTAGAGAGGCTACATACAGTAGAGAGGTTATATACAGTAGAGAGGCTACATTACAGTAGAGAGGCTATATACAGTAGAGAGGCTATATACAGTAGAGAGGCTATATACAGTAGAGAGGTTATATACAGTAGAGAGGCTACATACAGTAGAGAGGTTATATACAGTAGAGAGGCTACATACAGTAGAGAGGCTATATACAGTAGAGAGGCTACATACAGTAGAGAGGCTACTAACAGTAGAGAGGCTACTAACAGTAGAGAGGCTACATACAGTAGAGAGGCTACTAACAGTAGAGAGGCTACTAACAGTAGAGAGGCTATATACAGTAGAGAGGCTATATACAGTAGAGAGGCTATATACAGTAGAGAGGCTATATACAGTAGAGAGGCTATATACAGTAGAGAGGTTATATACAGTAGAGAGGCTACATACAGTAGAGAGGTTATATACAGTAGAGAGGCTACATACAGTAGAGAGGCTATATACAGTAGAGAGGCTATATACAGTAGAGAGGCTATATACAGTAGAGAGGTTATATACAGTAGAGAGGCTACATACAGTAGAGAGGTTATATACAGTAGAGAGGCTACATACAGTAGAGAGGCTATATACAGTAGAGAGGCTACATACAGTAGAGAGGCTACTAACAGTAGAGAGGCTACATACAGTAGAGGCTACATACAGTAGAGAGGCTACATACAGTAGAGAGGCTACATACAGTAGAGGCTACATACAGTAGAGGCTACATACAGTAGCGAGGCTACATACAGTAGAGAGGCTACTAACAGTAGAGAGGCTACTAACAGTAGAGGCTACATACAGTAGAGGCTATATACAGTAGAGAGGCTATATACAGTAGAGAGGCTATATACAGTAGAGAGGCTACATACAGTAGAGAGGCTACATACAGTAGATAGGCTATATACAGTAGAGAGGCTACATACAGTAGAGAGGCTACTAACAGTAGAGAGGCTACATACAGTAGAGGCTACATACAGTAGAGAGGCTATATACAGTAGAGGCTATATACAGTAGATGCTATATACAGTAGAGAGGCTATATACAGTAGAGGCTACATACAGTAGAGAGGCTATATACAGTAGAGAGGCTATATACAGTAGATAGGCTATATACAGTAGAGAGGCTATATACAGTAGAGAGGCTACATACAGTAGAGAGGCTATATACAGTAGAGAGGCTATATACAGTAGAGGCTACATACAGTAGAGGCTATATACAGTAGAGAGGCTATATACAGTAGAGAGGCTACATACAGTAGAGAGGCTACATACAGTAGAGAGGCTACAACAGTAGAGAGGCTACATACAGTAGAGAGGCTACATACAGTAGAGAGGCTACTACAGTAGAGAGGCTACATACAGTAGAGGCTACATACAGTGAAGAGGCTACATACAGTAGAGAGCTACATACAGTAGAGGCTACATCAGTAGAGAGGCTATATACAGTAGAGGCTACATACAGTAGAGGCTATATACAGTAGAGAGGCTATACAGTAGAGAGGCTATATACAGTAGAGAGGCTATATACAGTAGAGAGGCTATATACAGTAGAGAGGCTACTATAAGTAGAGAGGCTACATACATTAGAGAGGCTACATACAGTAGAGAGGCTACATACAGTAGGAGAGGCTACATACAGTAGAGAGGCTACATACAGTAGAGGCTCATACAGTAGAGAGGCTCACATACAGTAGAGGCTACTACAGTAGAGGCTACATACATAGAGGCTATACAGTAGAGAGGCTATATACAGTAGAGGCTATATACAGTAGAGAGGCTACAATACAGTAAGAGGCTACATACAGTAGAGGCTATATACAGAGAGAGTCTATATACAGGAGAGAGGGCTATATACAGTAGAGAGGCTATATACCAGTAGAGGCTATATACAGTAGAGAGGGCTATATACAGTAGAGAGGCGATATACAGTAGAGAGGTTATACAGTAGAGAGGCTACATACAGTAGAGAAGGCGACATACATAGAGAGGCTATATACAGTAGAGAGGCTATATCCAGTAGAGAGGCTATATAACAGTAGAGAGGTTATATACAGTAGAGAGGCTACATACAGTAGAGAGGTTATATACAGTAGAGAGGCTACATACAGTAGAGAGGCTATAATACAGTAGAGAGGCGGTACATACAGTAGAGAGGCTACTAACAGTAGAGAGGCTACTAACAGTAAGAGAGGCCTACTAACAGTAGAGGAGGCTACATAAGTAGAGAGGGACTACAGTAGGAGAGGTCTACTAACGTAGAGAGCTATCTAACAGTAGAGAGGCATATACAGTAAGAGGTCTATATACAGTAGAGAGGGCTATATACAGTAGAGAGGCTATATACAGTAGAGAGGCTATATACAGTAGAGAGGCTATATACAGTAGAGAGGTTATATACAGTAGAGAGGCTACATACAGTGAGGAGGTTATATACAGTAGAGAGGCTACATACAGTAGAGAGGCTATATATCAGTAGAGAGGCTATATACAGTAGAGAGGCTATATACAGTAGAGAGGTTATATACAGTAGAGAGGCTACATACAGTAGAGAGGTTATATACAGTAGAGAGGCTACATACAGTAGAGAGGCTATATACAGTAGAGGCTACATACAGTAGAGGCTACATACAGTAGAGGCTATATACAGTAGAGAGGCTATATACAGTAGAGAGGCTATATACAGTAGAGAGGCTATATACAGTAGAGGGCTACATACAGTAGAGAGGCTACATACAGTAGAGGCTACATACAGTAGAGAGGCTACATACAGTAGAGAGGCTACTAACAGTAGAGAGGCTACATACAGTAGAGGCTACATACAGTAGAGAGGCTACATACAGTAGAGGCTACATACAGTAGAGGCTACATACAGTAGAGGCTATATACAGTAGAGAGGCTATATACAGTAGAGAGGCTATATACAGTAGAGAGGCTACATACAGTAGAGAGGCTACATACAGTAGAGAGGCTACATACAGTAGAGGCTATATACAGTAGAGAGGCTATATACAGTAGAGAGGCTATATACAGTAGAGAGGCTATATACAGTAGAGGCTATATACAGTAGAGAGGCTATATACAGTAGAGAGGCTATATACAGTAGAGAGGTTATATACAGTAGAGAGGCTACATACAGTAGAGAGGCTACATACAGTAGAGAGGCTATATACAGTAGAGAGGCTATATACAGTAGAGAGGCTATATACAGTAGAGAGGTTATATACAGTAGAGAGGCTACATACAGTAGAGAGGTTATATACAGTAGAGAGGCTACATACAGTAGAGAGGCTATATACAGTAGAGAGGCTACATACAGTAGAGAGGCTACTAACAGTAGAGAGGCTACTAACAGTAGAGAGGCTACATACAGTAGAGAGGCTACTAACAGTAGAGAGGCTACTAACAGTAGAGAGGCTACTAACAGTAGAGAGGCTATATACAGTAGAGAGGCTATATACAGTAGAGAGGCTATATACAGTAGAGAGGCTATATACAGTAGAGAGGCTATATACAGTAGAGAGGCTATATACAGTAGAGAGGTTATATACAGTAGAGAGGCTACATACAGTAGAGAGGTTATATACAGTAGAGAGGCTACATACAGTAGAGAGGCTATATACAGTAGAGAGGCTATATACAGTAGAGAGGCTATATACAGTAGAGAGGTTATATACAGTAGAGAGGCTACATACAGTAGAGAGGTTATATACAGTAGAGAGGCTACATACAGTAGAGAGGCTATATACAGTAGAGAGGCTACATACAGTAGAGAGGCTACTAACAGTAGAGAGGCTACATACAGTAGAGGCTACATACAGTAGAGAGGCTACATACAGTAGAGGCTACATACAGTAGAGGCTACATACAGTAGAGGCTACATACAGTAGCGAGGCTACATACAGTAGAGAGGCTACTAACAGTAGAGAGGCTACATACAGTAGAGGCTACATACAGTAGAGGCTACATACAGTAGAGAGGCTATATACAGTAGAGAGGCTATATACAGTAGAGAGGCTATATACAGTAGAGAGGCTACATACAGTAGAGAGGCTATATACAGTAGAGAGGCTACATACAGTAGAGAGGCTACTAACAGTAGAGAGGCTACTAACAGTAGAGAGGCTACATACAGTAGAGGCTACATACAGTAGAGAGGCTATATACAGTAGAGGCTACATACAGTAGAGGCTATATACAGTAGAGAGGCTATATACAGTAGAGGCTACATACAGTAGAGAGGCTATATACAGTAGAGAGGCTATATACAGTAGATAGGCTACATACAGTAGAGAGGCTACATACAGTAGAGAGGCTACATACAGTAGAGAGGCTATATACAGTAGAGAGGCTACTAACAGTAGAGAGGCTATATACAGTAGAGGCTACATACAGTAGAGGCTATATACAGTAGAGGGCTATATACAGTAGAGAGGCTATATACAGTAGAGAGGCTACATACAGTAGAGAGCTACATCAGTAGAGAGGCTACATCAGTAGAGAGGCTACATACAGTAGAGAGGCTACTACAGTAGAGAGGCTACATACAGTAGAGGCTACATACAGTAGAGAGGCTACATACAGTAGAGCTACATACAGGTAGAGGCTACATACAGTAGAGGCTACATACAGTAGAGGCTTATAATACAGTAGAGAGGCTATATACAGTAGAGAGGCTATATACGTAGAGAGGCTACATACAGTAGAGAGGCTACATACAGTAAGAGAGGCTACATACAGTCATAGGCTATATACAGTAGAGAGGCTACATACAGTAGAGAGGCTACTAACAGTAGAGAGCTACTAACAGTAGAGAGGCTACATACAGTGAAGGCTACAGTAGAGGCTACATACAGTAGAGGCTATACATACAGTTAAGGCTATATACAGTAAGAGATATACAGTAGAGGCTACATACAGTAGAGAGGCTATATACAGTAGAGAGGCTATATACAGTAGATAGGCTATATACAGTAGAGAGGCTATATACAGTAGAGAGGCTATATACAGTAGAGAGGCTATATACAGTAGAGAGGTTATATACAGTAGAGAGTCTATAAACAGTAGAGAGGCTACATACAGTAGAGGCTATATACAGTAGAGAGGCTACATACAGTAGAGAGGCTACATACAGTAGAGAGGCTACATACAGTAGAGGCTATATACAGTAGAGAGGCTACATACAGTAGAGGCTACATACAGTAGAGAGGCTACATACAGTAGAGGCTACATACAGTAGCGAGGCTACATACAGTAGAGAGGCTACTAACAGTAGAGAGGCTACATACAGTAGAGGCTACATACAGTCGAGGAAGAGCTATATACAGTAGAGGCTACATACAGTAGAGGCTACATACAGTAGAGGCTATATACAGTAGAGAGGCTATATACAGTAGAGAGGCTATATACAGTAGAGAGGCTACATACAGTAGAGAGGCTACATACAGTAGATAGGCTATATACAGTAGAGAGGCTACATACAGTAGAGAGGCTACTAACAGTAGAGAGGCTACATACAGTAGAGGCTACATACAGTAGAGAGGCTATATACAGTAGAGGCTACATACAGTAGAGGCTATATACAGTAGAGAGGCTATATACAGTAGAGAGGCTATATACAGTAGAGGCTATATACAGTAGAGGCTATATACAGTAGAGAGGCTATATACAGTAGAGAGGCTATATACAGTAGAGAGGCTACATACAGTAGAGAGGCTACATACAGTAGAGAGGCTACATACAGTAGAGAGGCTATATACAGTAGAGGCTACATACAGTAGAGGCTACATACAGTAGAGGCTATATACGTAAGAGGCTATATACATAGGAGGAGGCTATATACAGTAGAGAGGCTACATACAGTAGAGAGGCTACATACAGTAGAGAGGCTACATACAGTAGAGAGGCTACATACAGTAGAGAGGCTACTAACAGTAGAGAGGCTACATACAGTAGAGGCTACATACAGTAGAGAGGCTACATACAGTAGAGGCTACATACAGTAGAGGCTACATACAGTAGAGAGGCTATATACAGTAGAGGCTACATACAGTAGAGAGGCTATATACAGTAGAGAGGCTATATACAGTAGAGAGGCTATATACAGTAGAGAGGCTATATACAGTAGAGAGGCTACATACAGTAGAGAGGCTACATACAGTAGAGAGGCTATATACAGTAGAGAGGCTACATACAGTAGAGAGGCTACTAACAGTAGAGAGGCTACATACAGTAGAGGCTACATACAGTAGAGAGGCTATATACAGTAGAGGCTACATACAGTAGAGGCTACATACAGTAGAGGCTATATACAGTAGAGAGGCTATATACAGTAGAGGCTACATACAGTAGAGAGGCTATATACAGTAGAGAGGCTATATACAGTAGATAGGCTATATACAGTAGAGAGGCTACATACAGTAGAGAGGCTACATACAGTAGAGAGGCTATATACAGTAGAGAGGCTACTAACAGTAGAGAGGCTATATACAGTAGAGGCTACTAACAGTAGAGAGGCTATATACAGTAGAGAGGCTATATACAGTAGAGAGGCTACATACAGTAGAGAGGCTACATACAGTAGAGAGGCTACATACAGTAGAGAGGCTACATACAGTAGAGAGGCTACTAACAGTAGAGAGGCTACTAACAGTAGAGAGGCTACATACAGTAGAGGCTACATACAGTAGAGAGGCTACATACAGTAGAGGCTACATACAGTAGCGAGGCTACATACAGTAGAGAGGCTACTAACAGTAGAGAGGCTACATACAGTAGAGGCTACATACAGTAGAGAGGCTACATACAGTAGAGGCTATATACAGTAGAGAGGCTATATACAGTAGAGAGGCTATATACAGTAGAGAGGCTATATACAGTAGAGAGGCTACATACAGTAGAGAGGCTACATACAGTAGATAGGCTATATACAGTAGAGAGGCTACATACAGTAGAGAGGCTACATACAGTAGAGGCTACATACAGTAGAGAGGCTATATACAGTAGAGGCTACATACAGTAGAGGCTATATACAGTAGAGAGGCTATATACAGTAGAGAGGCTATATACAGTAGAGGCTACATACAGTAGAGAGGCTATATACAGTAGAGAGGCTATATACAGTAGATAGGCTATATACAGTAGAGAGGCTACATACAGTAGAGAGGCTACATACAGTAGAGAGGCTATATACAGTAGAGAGGCTACTAAACAGTAGAGAGGCTATATACAGTAGAGAGGCTACATACAGTAGAGGCTATATACAGTAGAGGCTATATACAGTAGAGAGGCTACATACAGTAGAGAGGCTACATACAGTAGAGAGGCTACATACAGTAGAGAGGCTACATACAGTAGAGAGGCTATATACAGTAGAGAGGCTATATACAGTAGAGAGGCTACATACAGTAGAGAGGCTACATACAGTAGAGAGGCTATATACAGTAGAGAGGCTATATACAGTAGAGAGGCTATATACAGTAGAGAGGCTATATACAGTAGAGAGGCTATATACAGTAGAGAGGCTATATACAGTAGAGAGGCTACATACAGTAGAGAGGTTATATACAGTAGAGAGGCTACATACAGTAGAGAGGTTACATACAGTAGAGAGGCTACATACAGTAGAGAGGCTACTAACAGTAGAGAGGCTACATACAGTAGAGGCTACATACAGTAGAGAGGCTACATACAGTAGAGGCTACATACAGTAGAGGCTACATACAGTAGAGGCTACATACAGTAGAGGCTACATACAGTAGCGAGGCTACATACAGTAGAGAGGCTACTAACAGTAGAGAGGCTACATACAGTAGAGGCTACATACAGTAGAGGCTATATACAGTAGAGGGCTACATACAGTAGAGGCTATATACAGTAGAGAGGCTATATACAGTAGAGAGGCTATATACAGTAGAGAGGCTATATACAGTAGAGAGGCTACATACAGTAGAGAGGCTACATACAGTAGATAGGCTATATACAGTAGAGAGGCTACATACAGTAGAGAGGCTACTAACAGTAGAGAGGCTACATACAGTAGAGGCTACATACAGTAGAGAGGCTATATACAGTAGAGGCTACATACAGTAGAGGCTATATACAGTAGAGAGGCTATATACAGTAGAGAGGCTATATACAGTAGAGGCTACATACAGTAGAGGCTACATACAGTAGAGAGGCTATATACAGTAGAGAGGCTATATACAGTAGAGAGGCTATATACAGTAGAGGCTATATACAGTAGAGAGGCTATATACAGTAGAGAGGCTATATACAGTAGAGAGGTTATATACAGTAGAGAGGCTACATACAGTAGAGAGGTTATATACAGTAGAGAGGCTACATACAGTAGAGAGGCTATATACAGTAGAGAGGCTATATACAGTAGAGAGGCTATATACAGTAGAGAGGTTATATACAGTAGAGAGGCTACATACAGTAGAGAGGTTATATACAGTAGAGAGGCTACATACAGTAGAGAGGCTATATACAGTAGAGAGGCTACATACAGTAGAGAGGCTACTAACAGTAGAGAGGCTACTAACAGTAGAGAGGCTACATACAGTAGAGAGGCTACTAACAGTAGAGAGGCTACTACAGTAGAGAGGCTATATACAGTAGAGAGGCTATATACAGTAGAGAGGCTATATACAGTAGAGAGGCTATATACAGTAGAGAGGCTATATACAGTAGAGAGGCTATATACAGTAGAGAGGCTATATACAGTAGAGAGGCTATATACAGTAGAGAGGTTATATACAGTAGAGAGGCTACATACAGTAGAGAGGTTATATACAGTAGAGAGGCTACATACAGTAGAGAGGCTACATACAGTAGAGAGGCTATATACAGTAGAGAGGCTATATACAGTAGAGAGGCTATATACAGTAGAGAGGTTATATACAGTAGAGAGGTTATATACAGTAGAGAGGCTACATACAGTAGAGAGGCTACATACAGTAGAGAGGCTACATACAGTAGAGAGGCTACATACAGTAGAGAGGCTACATACAGTAGAGGCTACATACAGTAGAGAGGCTACATCAGTAGAGGCTACATACAGTAGAGAGGCTACATACAGTAGAGGCTACATACAGTAGCGAGGCTACATACAGTAGAGAGGCTACTAACAGTAGAGAGGCTACATACAGTAGAGGCTACATACAGTAGAAAGGCTATATACAGTAGAGGCTACATACAGTAGAGGCTATATACAGTAGAGAGGCTATATACAGTAGAGAGGCTATATACAGTAGAGAGGCTACATACAGTAGAGAGGCTACATACAGTAGATAGGCTATATACAGTAGAGAGGCTACATACAGTAGAGAGGCTACTAACAGTAGAGAGGCTACATACAGTAGAGGCTACATACAGTAGAGAGGCTATATACAGTAGAGGCTACATACAGTAGAGGCTATATACAGTAGAGAGGCTATATACAGTAGAGGCTACATACAGTAGAGAGGCTATATACAGTAGAGAGGCTATATACAGTAGATAGGCTATATACAGTAGAGAGGCTACATACAGTAGAGAGGCTACATACAGTAGAGAGGCTATATACAGTAGAGAGGCTACTAACAGTAGAGAGGCTATATACAGTAGAGGCTACATACAGTAGAGGCTATATACAGTAGAGAGGCTATATACAGTAGAGAGGCTACATACAGTAGAGAGGCTACATACAGTAGAGAGGCTACATACAGTAGAGAGGCTACTAACAGTAGAGAGGCTACATACAGTAGAGGCTACATACAGTAGAGAGGCTACATACAGTAGAGGCTACATACAGTAGAGGCTACATACAGTAGAGAGGCTATATACAGTAGAGGCTACATACAGTAGAGGCTATATACAGTAGAGAGGCTATATACAGTAGAGAGGCTATATACAGTAGAGAGGCTATATACAGTAGAGAGGCTACATACAGTAGAGAGGCTACATACAGTAGATAGGCTACATACAGTAGAGAGGCTACATACAGTAGAGAGGCTACTAACAGTAGAGAGGCTACATACAGTAGAGGCTACATACAGTAGAGAGGCTATATACAGTAGAGGCTACATACAGTAGAGGCTACATACAGTAGAGGCTATATACAGTAGAGAGGCTATATACAGTAGAGGCTACATACAGTAGAGAGGCTATATACAGTAGAGAGGCTATATACAGTAGATTAGGCTATATACGTAGAGAGGCTACATACAGTAGAGAGCTATATACAGTAGAGAGGCTATATACAGTAGAGAGGTTATATACAGTAGAGAGGCTACATACAGTAGAGAGGTTATATACAGTAGAGAGGCTACATACAGTAGAGAGGCTATATACAGTAGAGAGGGCTACATACAGTAGAGAGGCTACTAACAGTAGAGAGGCTACATACAGTAGAGGCTACTAACAGTAGAGAGGCTAGGGCTACATACAGTAGAGAGGCTAAACGCACATAGAGAGGCTACATACAGTAGCGAGGCTACATACAGTAGAGAGGCTACTAACAGTAGAGAGGCTACATACAGTAGAGGCTACATACAGTAGAGAGGCTATATACAGTAGAGGCTACATACAGTAGAGGCTATATACAGTAGAGAGGCTATATACAGTAGAGAGGCTATATACAGTAGAGAGGCTATATACAGTAGAGAGGCTACATACAGTAGAGAGGCTACATACAGTAGATAGGCTATATACAGTAGAGAGGCTACATACAGTAGAGAGGCTACAAACAGTAGAGAGGCTACATACAGTAGAGAGGCTATATACAGTAGAGGCTACATACAGTAGAGGCTATATACAGTAGAGAGGCTATATACAGTAGAGAGGCTATATACAGTAGAGGCTACATACAGTAGAGAGGCTATATACAGTAGAGAGGCTATATACAGTAGATAGGCTATATACAGTAGAGAGGCTACATACAGTAGAGAGGCTATATACAGTAGAGAGGCTACTAACAGTAGAGAGGCTATATACAGTAGAGGCTACATACAGTAGAGGCTATATACAGTAGAGAGGCTATATACAGTAGAGAGGCTACATACAGTAGAGAGGCTACATACAGTAGAGAGGCTACATACAGTAGAGAGGCTACATACAGTAGAGAGGCTACATACAGTAGAGAGGCTACTAACAGTAGAGAGGCTACATACAGTAGAGGCTACATACAGTAGAGAGGCTACATACAGTAGAGGCTACATACAGTAGAGGCTACATACAGTAGAGAGGCTATATACAGTAGAGGCTATATACAGTAGAGGCTACATACAGTAGAGGCTATATACAGTAGAGAGGGCTATATACAGTAGAGAGGCTATATACAGTAGAGAGGCTACATACAGTAGAGAGGCTACATACAGTAGATAGGCTACATACAGTAGAGAGGCTACATACAGTAGAGAGGCTACTAACAGTAGAGAGGCTACATACAGTAGAGGCTACATACAGTAGAGAGGCTATATACAGTAGAGGCTACATACAGTAGAGGCTACATACAGTAGAGGCTATATACAGTAGAGAGGCTATATACAGTAGAGGCTACATACAGTAGAGAGGCTATATACAGTAGAGAGGCTATATACAGTAGATAGGCTATATACAGTAGAGAGGCTACATACAGTAGAGAGGCTACATACAGTAGAGAGGCTATATACAGTAGAGAGGCTACTAACAGTAGAGAGGCTATATACAGTAGAGGCTACATACAGTAGAGGCTATATACAGTAGAGAGGCTATATACAGTAGAGAGGCTACATACAGTAGAGAGGCTACATACAGTAGAGAGGCTACATACAGTAGAGAGGCTACATACAGTAGAGAGGCTACATACAGTAGAGAGGCTACATACAGTAGAGGCTACATACAGTAGAGAGGCTACATACAGTAGAGGCTACATACAGTAGCGAGGCTACATACAGTAGAGAGGCTACTAACAGTAGAGAGGCTACATACAGTAGAGGCTACATACAGTAGAGAGGCTACATACAGTAGAGAGGCTACATACAGTAGAGAGGCTATATACAGTAGAGAGGCTATATACAGTAGAGAGGCTATATACAGTAGAGAGGCTATATACAGTAGAGAGGCTATATACAGTAGAGAGGCTACATACAGTAGATAGGCTATATACAGTAGAGAGGCTACATACAGTAGAGAGGCTACTAACAGTAGAGAGGCTACATACAGTAGAGGCTACATACAGTAGAGAGGCTATATACAGTAGAGGCTACATACAGTAGAGGCTATATACAGTAGAGAGGCTATATACAGTAGAGAGGCTATATACAGTAGAGGCTACATACAGTAGAGAGGCTATATACAGTAGAGAGGCTATATACAGTAGATAGGCTATATACAGTAGAGAGGCTACATACAGTAGAGAGGCTACATACAGTAGAGAGGCTATATACAGTAGAGAGGCTACTAACAGTAGAGAGGCTATATACAGTAGAGGCTACATACAGTAGAGGCTATATACAGTAGAGAGGCTATATACAGTAGAGAGGCTACATACAGTAGAGAGGCTACATACAGTAGAGAGGCTATATACAGTAGAGAGGCTATATACAGTAGAGAGGCTATATACAGTAGAGAGGCTATATACAGTAGAGAGGCTATATACAGTAGAGAGGCTATATACAGTAGAGAGGCTATATACAGTAGAGAGGCTACATACAGTAGAGAGGTTATATACAGTAGAGAGGCTACATACAGTAGAGAGGTTACATACAGTAGAGAGGCTACATACAGTAGAGAGGCTACTAACAGTAGAGAGGCTACATACAGTAGAGGCTACATACAGTAGAGAGGCTACATACAGTAGAGGCTACATACAGTAGAGAGGCTACATACAGTAGAGGCTACATACAGTAGCGAGGCTACATACAGTAGAGAGGCTACTAACAGTAGAGAGGCTACATACAGTAGAGGCTACATACAGTAGAGAGGCTATATACAGTAGAGGCTACATACAGTAGAGGCTATATACAGTAGAGAGGCTATATACAGTAGAGAGGCTATATACAGTAGAGGCTACATACAGTAGAGAGGCTACATACAGTAGATAGGCTATATACAGTAGAGAGGCTACATACAGTAGAGAGGCTACTAACAGTAGAGAGGCTACATACAGTAGAGGCTACATACAGTAGAGAGGCTATATACAGTAGAGGCTACATACAGTAGAGGCTATATACAGTAGAGAGGCTATATACAGTAGAGAGGCTATATACAGTAGAGGCTACATACAGTAGAGAGGCTATATACAGTAGAGAGGCTATATACAGTAGATAGGCTATATACAGTAGAGAGGCTACATACAGTAGAGAGGCTACATACAGTAGAGAGGCTATATACAGTAGAGAGGCTACTAACAGTAGAGAGGCTATATACAGTAGAGGCTACATACAGTAGAGGCTATATACAGTAGAGAGGCTATATACAGTAGAGAGGCTACATACAGTAGAGAGGCTACATACAGTAGAGAGGCTACATACAGTAGAGAGGCTACATACAGTAGAGAGGCTACTAACAGTAGAGAGGCTACATACAGTAGAGGCTACTAACAGTAGAGAGGCTACATACAGTAGAGGCTACATACAGTAGCGAGGCTACATACAGTAGAGAGGCTACTAACAGTAGAGAGGCTACATACAGTAGAGGCTACATACAGTAGAGAGGCTACATACAGTAGAGGCTATATACAGTAGAGAGGCTATATACAGTAGAGAGGCTATATACAGTAGAGAGGCTATATACAGTAGAGAGGCTACATACAGTAGAGAGGCTACATACAGTAGATAGGCTATATACAGTAGAGAGGCTACATACAGTAGAGAGGCTACTAACAGTAGAGAGGCTACATACAGTAGAGGCTACATACAGTAGAGAGGCTATATACAGTAGAGGCTACATACAGTAGAGGCTATATACAGTAGAGAGGCTATATACAGTAGAGAGGCTATATACAGTAGAGGCTACATACAGTAGAGAGGCTATATACAGTAGAGAGGCTATATACAGTAGAGAGGCTATATACAGTAGAGAGGCTACATACAGTAGAGAGGCTACATACAGTAGAGAGGCTATATACAGTAGAGAGGCTACTAACAGTAGAGAGGCTATATACAGTAGAGGCTACATACAGTAGAGGCTACATACAGTAGAGGCTATATACATTAGAGAGGCTATATACAGTAGAGAGGCTACATACAGTAGAGAGGCTACATACAGTAGAGAGGCTACATACAGTAGAGAGGCTATATACAGTAGAGAGGCTATATACAGTAGAGAGGCTATATACAGTAGAGAGGCTATATACAGTAGAGAGGCTATATACAGTAGAGAGGCTATATACAGTAGAGAGGCTACATACAGTAGAGAGGCTACATACAGTAGAGAGGCTATATACAGTAGAGAGGCTATATACAGTAGAGAGGCTATATACAGTAGAGAGGCTATATACAGTAGAGAGGCTATATACAGTAGAGAGGCTATATACAGTAGAGAGGCTATATACAGTAGAGAGGCTACATACAGTAGAGAGGCTACATACAGTAGAGAGGCTACATACAGTAGAGAGGCTATATACAGTAGAGAGGCTATATACAGTAGCGAGGCTATATACAGTAGAGAGGCTACATACAGTAGAGAGGCTACATACAGTAGAGAGGCTACATACAGTAGAGAGGCTATATACAGTAGAGAGGCTACATACAGTAGAGAGGCTATATACAGTAGAGAGGCTACATACAGTAGAGAGGCTATATACAGTAGAGAGGCTATATACAGACACCGGTTAGTCAGGCTGATTGAGGTAGTAACAGACCTAACAGTATGTTGTCCTCTCTCACAGGTTCTGGAGGAAGAGAAGCTGGCGGAGAACGCTGAGAAGATGGGCCAGTTGCTGAGGTCAGAACTGTCAAAGCTTCCTAAAGAGATCGTCCCCATCGTCCGGGGAAAGGGCCTCCTCAATGCCATCGTCATCAAGGAGACTAAAGGTATGGCTGTATCTGATGTGAAATCACTTAGATTTCAGATTCAAAACTGCAAACATTTCTCTCCGCCACATGGCAAAATGAGTAGAATTGCAGGAAACGTATCATTATTATAACATCTCACTGACCTGTTGCATGTCTCCACTAACTAACTTAACGCTCTTAAAGAGACGGTGTATCATTTTCTGTAATGCCTCTCAATAGGTAGTGCTTTTACATAATGTTAAAAACCTAATATTCCAAATGACTTTGTAATTTTAATGTCAGGTGTTTTGGATCAACAGTTTAGCTTTTTATACTAAACAAATGTATTTACACATGAGCTTTAAATTGGCTATATCGCAATCAATTTAAATATCATAGATATATATATAGATATATCTGGTGCTCCTAAATTTGATGTTGTGCTCCTCACTTTTTAAACAATAAATTGTTCTAGAGCCCTGCTTGGGTTTTATAATTGTTTCTCTGTAGGCTGAAGCTTTGACCCCTGACACGTGTGTGTGTGTGTGTGTGTGTGTGTGTGTGTGTGTGTGTGTGTGTGTGCGCTCACACTTTTCATCCCCCTCAGACTATGATGCCTGGAGAGTGTGCATCCGTCTCCGTGACAACGGACTGTTGGCCAAGCCCACCCACGGTGACATCATCCGTCTGGCCCCTCCCCTCATCATTAAAGACCACGAGGTCAGAGAGTGTGCTGACATCATCCAGAGAACCATCATGTCCTTCTAGAACTCCTTCTAGAACTCCTTCTAGAACACTGGAACCAACAAAGCAACTATCATCTGCTGTGAACTATCATCTATTGGAATGTGTTACTAATTCTAAACATTTAGCAAATGAGTGTTATTGTATTGTAAGCAGTACTCTCTTTTAAGTTAATTTACTGTGAAAATGTATGTGGAGAATTATTTTTTTTTCACAGTACTGCCATTTTGTAGTAATGTCAATCTAAGCATATCATCCAAGCTGAAGGTTTTCTCTTCTGAAGTGCTGGAACTGAAAAGGGTTACAGGGTTATTACACTGCTGCTCCAAAGCACCTTGGGGTGACCTTAAACCCAGGGATGTTTTTAACTCTTGCATCTGGTTAGTTGGAAGACGGTTTAGATACTGATTTCATTTTGTGGTTAATTCTGGCAACTACGACTGCAGCAAAGCTAAAAAAATAAAAAATAATGTAATGCGCTTAAACAAAACTTTTTTTCACTTTTTAAAACGGAGCATTGTTTTAAAAACAAAGAAACATACAATTTATTTAAATGTTAAAGTAATTTATTTGCTTGTTGGTGAAATGAGAAAAAAAAAAAAAGGTTTTACTGAAAGACACAGGTATAAACAATAAGGATATTTTAAGTATTTAAAAGGAAATATTTTAATACCACTAAAACTCAGTGAAAGAATTGAACTGCTGTTCTGTTACGTTATTGAAACAAACCACAGAAAACCTTTTCAAAACGGCAGTAGTGGACAACTGTACTTATGATACAGAAAAGTATTCAGTATGTACAACTACTACCCTATATAGGCCCTGGTCTAAAGTAGTGCACTACTACCCTATATAGGCCCTGATCTAAAGTAGTGCACTACTACCCTATGGGCCCTGGTCTAAAGTAGTGCACTACTACCCTATAGGCCCTGGTCTAAAGTAGTGCACTACTACCCTATGGGCCCTGGTCTAAAGTAGTGCACTACTACCCTATAGACCCTGGTCTAAAGTAGTGCACTACTACCCTATAGACCCTGGTCTAAAGTAGTGCACTACTACCCTATAGGCCCTGGTCTAAAGTAGTGCACTACTACCCTATAGACCCTGGTCTAAAGTAGTGCACTACTACCCTATAGGCCCTGGTCTAAAGTAGTGCACTACTACCCTATAGACCCTGGTCTAAAGTAGTGCACTACTACCCTATAGACCCTGGTCTAAAGTAGTGCCCTACTAAGGAAATAGGGTGCCATTTCAGAGACGACCTCTAATTAAGCAATAAGGCCCGAGGAGGTGTGATATGGCCAATATACCACGGCTAAGGGCTGTTCTTATTGGCCATATATCACAAACCCTGGAGGTGCCTTATTGCCATTATAAACTGGTTACCAATGTAATTAGAACAGTAAAAAATACATGTTTTATCCTACCCGTGGTATACGGCTTTCAGCCAATCAGCATTTTAAGGCTCGACCCATCCAGTTTTTTTAATAATTTGTGATATATTATACTTCCTCCAGCGACGATGCGTTTTATGAGTGACATCGTTTAGGAGTCATCTGTTCCCCTGCTAAGGTCCGTTCGGTCAGGGGTCTCGTCAGTATTAATCTGTACACTCTGTGGCTGCCTCTCAAATGGTTCTCTATGGAAGCTGGGCAACTATTGCATCAATGTAGGAAATACGGGACCATTTGAAATGCATCCCAGTGTCTGTTGGGAAAATTGCTAAAGAGAGAACAACATTTTAAAAACCGACTGGAAACGGTTGCAGGCTGAATATAATTTGGGATTCTATTGCAATATGAATATTTTAAGTTGTTACATAAAATGTTCATAGTAATAAATAGCTGGAGTCTTATTCTGATGTCCTGTCAATTCTTAAATGTTTTAATTTTTTTATTCACTTTATCTAGTTGTGGCTATTTTAAGATCTAGTATTATTGAAGTAGAAGGTTCCCAGTCTATAACAGCTTAATTTGGTTGAAACCTCATTTTGGTCTCGTTTAACGATGAGACGATTACCAATAGGAAACAACAGTTTAATTATCCTCTGTTTTAAATACACTCACATAATCATTAAGAGGACATTCTAAGGCTCATTAAAAACCACAGACTGGTCTATTACCAGTAATGTAATTACAATGTTCAGTCGTGCATAAATCAAGTTTATGAAATAGTTTTATAAATCACTAAATATCAAGTCTTTACCACTAGGTTGTGATGTGTTCCTATGCTGTGGTCCTCACTAGTTATCACAGCCACAAAATAATTATGGCTAAACCCTGTCTTCTAATCTTCTTAAAATCTGTGTTTAACCCTAACCACACTGCTAATATTATTGCCTAAACTTTTAAGACCAAAAAGCAATTTTTATTATTTTTTTGTTAAATTGAATGATTTAGCCCATTTTGACTTTGTGGTTGTGATAACTAGTGACATCCCTGTAGTGTATTAAGTTGATCAGAGCCTGGTGTCAGAAATCACAGACCTCGGGGCAACAGCACTGTGTCTGCTGGAACATTGGTCATGTGGGAGACTAATCCGAGCACGAGACGACTGAAAACACAAGTCCCATTCGGCCCTGTAACGGATAATCGTGAATTAATCATGAATAATGATCAGTGAGGAAGTTACAGATTTACAAAGATCATACCCTCAAAACATGCTAACCTCTCACCATTACAATAACCAGGGAGGTTAGCATTTTATATCATACCCCCTAAAACATGCTAACCTCTCCCTATTACCATAACCAGGGAGGTTAGCATTTTATATCATACCGCTAAAACATGCTAACCTATTACCATAACCAGGGAGGTTAGCATTTCTTGGGGAGTATGATATTGGAGCATCTGTAATTCTCTCTCTCTCTCTCAAACACAGTTAGTGCAGCAGAATTGGGCAGCTTTATTAAAACTCTGATTAAGAGATGGCAGGCAACCTGCTGTTTTTCTGTCAATACTCAATACTATATAATCTTAGCAACATGTTATCCACTGATCTGGTCCACTGAGGCCCAATGAGAGCTGGTCCACTGAGGCCATGGCCCAATGAGAGCTGGTCCACTGAGGCCATGACCCAATGAGAGCTGGTCCACTGAGGCCATGACCCAATGAGAGCTGGTCCACTGAGGCCATGGCCCAATGAGAGCTGGTCCACTGAGGCCATGACCCAATGAGAGCTGGTCCACTGAGGCCATGACCCAATGAGAGCTGGTCCACTGAGGCCATGACCCAATGAGAGCTGGTCCACTGAGGCCTTGACCCAATGAGAGCTGGTCCACTGAGGCCATGACCCAATGAGAGCTGGTCCACTGAGGCCATGGCCCAATGAGAGCTGGTCCACTGAGGCCATGACCCAATGAGAGCTGGTCCACTGAGGCCCAATGAGAGCTGGTCCACTGAGGCCATGGCCCAATGAGAGCTGGTCCACTGAGGCCATGACCCAATGAGAGCTGGTCCACTGAGGCCATGACCCAATGAGAGCTGGTCCACTGAGGCCATGACCCAATGAGAGCTGGTCCACTGAGGCCATGGCCCAATGAGAGCTGGTCCACTGAGGCCTTGACCCAATGAGAGCTGGTCCACTGAGGCCATGACCCAATGAGAGCTGGTCCACTGAGGCCGTGGCCCAATGAGAGCTGGTCCACTGAGGCCATGACCCAATGAGAGCTGGTCCACTGAGGCCTTGACCCAATGAGAGCTGGTCCACTGAGGCCATGACCCAATGAGAGCTGGTCCACTGAGGCCATGGCCCAATGAGAGCTGGTCCACTGAGGCCATGACCCAATGAGAGCTGGTCCACTGAGGCCTTGGCCCAATGAGAGCTGGTCCACTGAGGCCTTGACCCAATGAGAGCTGGTCCTTGGAGGTGGAAACAGTCTGAGCCTGTTTTATAAAAGACTGGGGGGGTAGCCATACGATCACTTTTACTTTATGAATTATACATTCTCTTAGAACAGGACAAATTTGTTTTCCTTCAGTTGTGGTTTTGAAGCTGGGCTGCTTGACCTAAACCACAGTCAGCGTGCTATTTCATGTGTGCATCCGTTGGACCGGGTGCATGGAGGCAGAGAGAGAGAGAGAGAGAGAGACACAGAGAGAGAGAGACACACAGAGAGAGAGAGAGACACAGAGAGAGAGAGAGAGAGAGAGAGAGAGAGAGAGAGAGAGAGAGAGAAAAGCAGTGTTTATCTGTGAAATATGAGAGGAATTCTGTCTGGCAAGAGGCGTGAGGGTTGTTGTGGTCATGGAACGACTGAAGTTTGCATCACAAAATGGCATCCTATTCCAGATATAGTGCACTACTTTTGACCAGAACCCTATTGGGCCCTGGTTAATAGTAGTGAACTATAAAGGGAACAGGGTTCCATTTGGACAGCAGCCTGACTCAGAGCCTTGTGGTTGTGTCTTCCTGGTCTTTAGACAGCAGCCTGACTCAGAGCCTTGTGGTTGTGTCTTCCTGGTCTTTGGACAGCAGCCTGACTCAGAGCCTTGTGGTTGTGTCTTCCTGGTCTTTGGACAGCAGCCTGACTCAGAGCCTTGTGGTTGTGTCTTCCTGGTCTTTGGACAGCAGCCTGACTCAGAGCCTTGTGGTTGTGTCTTCCTGGTCTTTGGACAGCAGCCTGACTCAGAGCCTTGTGGTTGTGTCTTCCTGGTCTTTGGACAGCAGCCTGACTCAGAGCCTTGTGGTTGTGTCTTCCTGGTCTTTGGACAGCAGCCTGACTCAGAGCCTTGTGGTTGTGTCTTCCTGGTCTTTGGACAGCAGCCTGACTCAGAGCCTTGTGGTTGTGTCTTCCTGGTCTTTGGAC
This sequence comes from Salmo trutta, assembly GCF_901001165.1. NCBI lineage: Eukaryota > Metazoa > Chordata > Actinopteri > Salmoniformes > Salmonidae > Salmo > Salmo trutta. The sequence goes on from NW_021822730.1 coordinate 192,366, forward strand.
AGCAGCCTGACTCAGAGCCTTGTGGTTGTGTCTTCCTGGTCTTTGGACAGCAGCCTGACTCAGAGCCTTGTGGTTGTGTCTTCCTGGTCTTTGGACAGCAGCCTGACTCAGAGCCTTGTGGTTGTGTCTTCCTGGTCTTTGGACAGCAGCCTGACTCAGAGCCTTGTGGTTGTGTCTTCCTGGTCTTTAGACAGCAGCCTGACTCAGAGCCTTGTGGTTGTGTCTTCCTGGTCTTTGGACAGCAGCCTGACTCAGAGCCTTGTGGTTGTGTCTTCCTGGTCTTTAGACAGCAGCCTGACTCAGAGCCTTGTGGTTGTGTCTTCCTGGTCTTTGGACTGCAGCCTGACTCAGAGCCTTGTGGTTGTGTCTTCCTGGTCTTTGGACAGCAGCCTGACTCAGAGCCTTGTGGTTGTGTGTTCCTGGTCTTTGGACTGCAGCCTGACTCAGAGCCTTGTGGTTGTGTCTTCCTGGTCTTTGGACAGCAGCCTGACTCAGAGCCTTGTGGTTGTGTCTTCCTGGTCTTTGGACTGCAGCCTGACTCAGAGCCTTGTGGTTATGTCTTCCTGGTCTTTGTATTCAGAGAGGGACTCTGATTGGAAGAACCTACTGTTGGCTATAATCTACAAATGAGCTGAATATTTGGCACGGCGGTGGCAAGCCAAGGGGTCTATGAATATCCGAGAACACTGTTACATTCCAAATAGCACTCTATTCCCTAAATAGTGCACTACTTTTGACCAGGACCCATAGCTAGTGCACTATATAGGGAATGGGGGTGACATTTCTGGTCCAGTGGCCTGGCTGCATAGCTGTGATGTCCCAGGGCCTTGGTTGGCAGTCTGTCACAGATCCAGGCGACCCTAACCTCTTGCGTCTGGCTAGTGGTTCTAGACCATGCCAAGCCAAAGTACAGTTTATTCCACCGTGTGGGGGTTGAGCATCTTCTAGACCATGCCAAGCCAAAGTACAGTTTATTCCACCGTGTGGGGGTTGAGCATCTTCTAGACCAAGCCAAGCCAAAGTACAGTTTATTCCACCGTGTGGTGGTTGAGCATCTTCTAGACCATGCCAAGCCAAAGTACAGTTTATTCCACCATGTGGTGGTTGAGCATCTTCTAGACCATGCCAAGCCAAAGTACAGTTTATTCCACCGTGTGGGGGTTGAGCATCTTCTAGACCATGCCAAGCCAAAGTACAGTTTATTCCACCGTGTGGTGGTTGAGCATCTTCTAGACCATGCCAAGCCAAAGTACAGTTTATTCCACCGTGTGGTGGTTGAGCATCTTCTAGACCATGCCAAGCCAAAGTACAGTTTATTCCACCGTGTGGTGGTTGAGCATCTTCTAGACCATGCCAAGCCAAAGTACAGTTTATTCCACCGTGTGGTGGTTGAGCATCTTCTAGACCATGCCAAGCCAAAGTACAGTTTATTCCACCGTGTGGGGGTTGAGCATCTTCTAGACCATGCCAAGCCAAAGTACAGTTTATTCCACCGTGTGGTGGTTGAGCATCTTCTAGACCATGCCAAGCCAAAGTACAGTTTATTCCACCGTGTGGTGGTTGAGCATCTTCTAGACCATGCCAAGCCAAAGTACAGTTTATTCCACCATGTGGTGGTTGAGCATCTTCTAGACCATGCCAAGCCAAAGTACAGTTTATTCCACCGTGTGGTGGTTGAGCATCTTCTAGACCATGCCAAGCCAAAGTACAGTTTATTCCACCGTGTGGTGGTTGAGCATCTTCTAGACCATGCCAAGCCAAAGTGCAGTTTATTCCACCGTGTGGTGGTTGAGCATCTTCTAGACCATGCCAAGCCAAAGTACAGTTTATTCCACCGTGTGGTGGTTGAGCATCTTCCCCTCCACACCTTCATATTACTTTATGGGAACCGAGATGAGATGGTGTCTCTCTCATCTCGTTATCTCGTTATCTCTGTCTCTCTTCTCATTTTCTATTCAATTCAAAGGGAAACATACAGTACCAGTCGAAAGTTTGGACACACCTACTCATTCCGGTGTTTTTCTTTATTTTTTACTATTTTCTACATTGTAGAATAATAGTGAAGACATCAAAACTATGGAATCATGTAGTAACCAAAAAAAGTGTTAAACAAATAAAAATATATTTTAGATTTGAGATTCTTCAAAGTAGCCACCATTTGCCTTGATGGCAGCTTTGCACACTCTTGTGGCATTCTCTCAACCAGCTTCACCTGGAATGCTTTTCCAACAATCTTGAAGGAGTTCCCACATATGCTGAGCACTTGTTGTCTGTTTTTCCTTCACTCTGCTGTCCAACTCATCCCAAACCATCTCAATTGGGTTGAAGTTGGGTGATTGTGGAGGCCAGGTCATCTGATGCAGCACTCCATCACTCTCCTTCTTGGTCAAATAGCCCTCACGCAGCCTCGAGGTGTGTTTTCGGTCATTGTCCTGTTAAAAAAACAAATGATAGTCCCACTAAGCGTAAACCAGATGGGATGGCGTATCACTGCAGAATGCTGTGGTAGCCATGCTGCTTAAGTGTGCCTTGAATTGTTAATAAATCACCGACACTGTCACCAGCCAAGCACCATCACACCTCCTCCTCCAAGCTTCACGGTGTGAACCACACCTGCGGAGATCATCCGTTCACCTACTCTGCGACTCAAAATAATTTGGCGATTGGAACCAAAAATATCAAATTTGGACCCATCAGACCAAAGGACAGATTTCCACTGGTCTAATGTCCATTGCTCGTGTTTCTTGGCCCAAGCAAGTCTCTTCTTCTTATTGGTGTCCTTTAGTAGTGGTTTCTTTGCAGCAATTGGACCATGAAGGCCTGATTCACGCAGTCTCCTCTGAACAGTTTATGTTGAGATGTGTCTGTTACTTGAACTCTGTGAAGCATTTATTTGGGCTGCAATCTGAGGCTGGTAACTCTAATGAACTTATCCTCTGCAGCAGAGGTAACTCTGGGTCTCCTTTCCTGTGGTGGTCCTCATGAGAGCCAGTTTCATCATGGCTCTTGATGGTTTTTGTGACTGCACTTGAAGAAACTTTCAAAGTTCTTGAAATATTCCGGATTGACTGACCTGCACGTCTTAAAGTAATGATGGACTGTCGTTTCTCTTTGCTTATCTGAACTGTTCTTGATATAAAATGGATTTGGTCTTTTACCAATATGGTTATCTTCTGTATACCACCCCTACCTTGTCACAACACAACGATTGGCTCAAACGCATTAAGAAGGAAAGCAATTCCACAAAATGTACTTTTAGCAAGGCACACCTGTTAATTGAAATGCATTCCAGGTGACTACCTCATGAAGCTGGTTGAGAGAATGTCAAGAGTGTGCAAAGCTGTCATCAAGGCAAAGTGTGGCTACTTTGAAGAATCTCAAATATAAAATATATTTTGATTTGTTTAACCATTTTTTTTGGTTACTACATGATTCCAAATGTGTTATTTCATAGTTTTGATGTCTTCACTATTATTCTACAATGTAGAAAATAGTAAAAATAAAGAAAAACCCTTGAATGAGTAGGTGTGTCCAAACTTTGGACTGGTACTGTATGGTTACATTGCCAAAGCAAAGAGAAAAACAATGAATACAGGTGAAGAAGAACACCAATCAGAAATGAACAGTAAACATTACACCCCCCCTCTCTCTCTCCCTTCTCTCTCTCTCGCTATTTTTTTATGTAAATCTCTTCAATGAACCAAACGTCTTGTGTTACTAAAGTGTTTATCAAAGTCCAGACATTTAACAGTGTTCTAGAATATTGGACCGTCATACTTTTGGAATTCTCCAGCGCGGCCTATCACGTCTCTGCATGTGTTTACTCTGAATTACATTATAAAGAACTCAGTGAAAATCTCTCTCTCTCTCTCTCTCTCTCTCTCTCTCTCTCACTCTCACTAAAGTTTAGTTTGGAGACTGTAACATAGCGATGCTTTATAAGGCTCTAACTTATAGATATAAAATCAGACTGGGCACAGAAGACTGCCAACTTGAGAATTCTGACTCTTGTGCTCCCCGGCATTGGTAAGCGATTCATTTATCCTTTATCACCAATGGGAATCCTTGGGCCTCTGTCATAACTCAAATTAATGGGCCTTTTTCATTAAGTCTCTACAATTTATGGTGTCTGAGTGGGTTGATTTAAACATGCATTGCATGGACGTCGTAAAGGGCCCATGACAATAATGTACATCCGTCCAAAGACCAGTGTTCATCTGTCCTGTGTACCATCTCCTCCTCTTCCTCCTGCCTCTTTACCTCCTCCTCCTCACCTCCTCCTCCT